>NC_081410.1:81189111-81489111 GCF_030272615.1 Cryptomeria japonica | reverse complement strand
CCTACCAAAACACACACATGCAAATCACAATCTAAAGTAGAAACACACATGCATGTCACACCACCTTCCATTGCACTCCTTAAATCAAGATCTTATGTAGATAATATGGCTTTCAAAAACACACAAGAAGCTATTATTTATTGGATTTGAGATGATGAATGTGAGAAGATTGAAAGAGAAAGCAAAATGAGAGATAATAATAATGCAAAATGAAAAGATAGACTAAACACTAGATAGCTTGAAATGAGAGAGGGATTGGATTAAATAGAAATTATCCAGGTGGATCTAGATTGTGGGATGAATATGGGATAATAGGGGATTAGTGGTATAGGAAGATTGAATGGTAAGGAGAGAAGATTAGTGGTATTGGAAAATGGTAAGTGGTAAGGAGTGTTTGTTCTTTATTTTAAATGCATGGGATGGATAAATAATGAAATATATATTTATTTAATGGATTTAAGGAATTAATGATATGAATATATTAATAAAATAATGAAGAATGAATACATTATAATATAGTGAATAATGGAATATGGATATAAATATTAATATAATGAATAGTATAATGGAAAATGAGAAATTAATATTATAATGGATCCACCTTGATGATGATTAAAAATTTGAGATTTGATAAGAGGACACTTTTTAATGGAAAATTTTATGTGTCTATAGTATTAAATTGTGAGGTATTGATGGTTATATATTGTCTCATTATTTGAATGTGTTTAATTTAGGCCATAGAATTGTTTGATTAGATTTTATAAGATATAGTTTGTAAATTATATTTTTGTTATTTGAGTTAAAAAAAAATTATTAGAAGCAACAAGAAAAGGGTGTTGATCTTATAACAAAACAAGTTGAAGGTCATTTAAAAAGAAAAGCAAGCCAAATTAACAACATATTAATTCTGTAAATCCTTAGTCATGGCTTTGATAGTCCTGAAAAATTGATTGCATGAGAATTTCAATTTGTGAGCTTAAATATTGATCTTTCTGGTTTTATTTGTATCCTCTGTCAAAGTTCAAGGTCTAGGGTTTAGGGTTTATCAAAATTTCCCCCGTCTTGTGAAGAAAACCCTAGCAATGATATATCTCGTCATTAATTTTTCCCACTAAGGCCAAGGGTTGTTTACCATGGGCAAGGCCATTTCATTTCCTAAGCGCTAAGTTGTGTTAGATCGGTTTTAGAAACAATTTTCCTAAAGTTGCGTGCAAAATTTCCCTATAGTTGGTCTCATTTAATATTTATGCCCGCACCCAAAATTTTTCCTCAAGTCTAAAATTTCTAAGTGTTTCAGCTGGTTGATAAAAGTAGAACATATCTGATAGTTTGCGCTTCCTCATGGTTGAAAGTGCAATGAAGATAAAGATTGTGGCATCGTGAGATGATGCCATGTGTCTTTAGCGAAAAAGGACAAGCTAGCGGTATAACCTACTGAAACCTTGTGTCACCAATTCTCAGGTGGTAAAGATTGGTTTACTAACAATCCTATCAATTGGTACATGTTCAAGATGAACATTTGATGTGCCAGGCTGGGTAAGATCTGCAGCTGGGTTTCAAATTTAAAATTAAAAGGGATCATTAAAAATATTGGTCGTAGCTCGTGCAGGAAAGATAGTATGAACAAGATGCAGACTTGTCGACTGAGAGTGGATAGCGACAAGTTGGGAGATTTAGATGCCAACTGAGTCTAGGAGGATTATTTTTAATTTTTCTATTGAGTTGAAAATGATTCGACAAGGTAAGGACAATATCTCAGAGATGTGAAAGGATTGGGATAAGCTTTAGGTTTTGATATGATGGATCACGAGTTCTCTGATGAATTCAGAGAGTGCCTATTGATAGGAATCCTAAAGTAGAAAATGTACACCCATGGAAGAATAAAATCGCTCGCATAAGATGAACCTTGATAGAAAATACAGTGGATGTGATAAGCATGATTTCTAGTGTCCATAGCTGGCACGTTGAATTGAAAGCACCAGAGTGATGATTTTTCATATGAATAAGAACTTCTAGATGAAGTGTTTTAACTATAAATACAGAAAGGTGGTGACTTAACTGGTAGGAGAAAATGAAGCCTTTCCATTTTCTGAGTGCATTTCTTTCTTTTGCAAGGACAATGGTGTTTGAGCAAGGTCGTAAATGGAGTTGCTATATGCTCTGTGATACCGGATGCATGTTTTCTCTCATGTGTGAGTATGTTTATTGTTAGAGGGGATGTGAAAGTGGGGAGGATTTCCAGAGGGGGCATGAAAGCCTTTTCTTATGAATAAAGGCCATGCATGGCACAACCTCTGCTTCTACTTTATCACTGGATGGTAGGGGGTTCTAAGAGACAGCCCGCAGAGGAATGAAAGAGGAACATGTTTGGGTAGGGAGTGGTAGCAAATCATCCAAGTGGTTGTATGGAAGCTGCAACCCCTCCCAAACATGTTATGTTTCACCTGTAGCTCCTCCTTCCACTTTCTATGATCCTGGGCATGAAAGCTTGAGCTCCTCTTCTATTGTGGAGGTGACTTTTCTTCTTGCTGGGAACCAGTTTCCTTTCTTAGGAGGGAAATGCTCTGTAGGACAAAAGCGTAACATCTCATACTCCATCTGAAGGTGTCAGGGCGATAACGACGTGGCTCAAATGATTTTGCTCCTACCAATTTTCAGTTAAGAATGTTGATTCACAGGTGCCAGCACATGGATATGGAAATAGCTTTGTAGCAAAATTGCATATGGCCTTTTAGGCCTAATTGTCGAGAATGAATCTACTATTGACATGTGTCTTTTGATCAAAAACTTGTCGCTTCCTTTCTTCTATAAAAAGGGAAATCATGGCCAGAAGAAGGGTTCAAATTTTGGGGGAGTTTCTTGTAGGTTCAATTTTTCTTGTTCCTTGGGTTTTTCCTTGTTTGTTTCTAGTAGCGAGTCTAGGTGAAGCAAACAAGTTGTAAAGTATTTTACAAAGTAAATAAAGAAATGTTTTAGTGTCAAGCTTTGCATAGGTTCTTGAAGGAGTTATATGTAAATTTGATCATGTGATAGAGATAATATTTTATTCAAATAAAATAGAATTCTGACTCTTTTCTCTCCATTGCATGATTTTATCAATTTTTTAATGAAATCAACCAAGGGTTTATTTTATTCAGTTCATTGTTGTGATGTATGTAGCTTTATGTTTATGCTTTGGCCCAAGGGGTCAATTAAATTGCTTAAATGGAGTTGTAGAAAGATAGGGCTTGTGCATGGATTCTAGATAAGTAGTTTGAGTTGGAATGCGAATGAGATATACTGTAAGGTGGTATTTTCTTAGATCTTATACTATTAGATGAAGTTCTATCATATTTTCAATATACGTTTTATATCTTTTAGGTGCCCAATAGAGTAAGGCACTAATCACTGCTTGTAACCGGCTTTATTAATCAACCTTGTTTCAACTTTAACTAGCGAATCTCTACAAATCTTTTAAATGTCAGAATATCATTGTTAAGTTTTCATGTATTTTCTGAAAGTTGTCCTGCTTGTCTCATGCTCCAGCCTAAGGTCGAGGATCACTGAAGGATTTTCCATCCTTGAGCATTCTCCCTTTCTTTTGAGCCCTTTTATGAGATAATGTGCTTTGTTTTCAATAAATTCTTGAGTATAGTTGTAGAGGTCAGGAAGTTCACTGAAGGGATTACCCTCCTGGGTTTTGCTGAGCCCAAAGTGTAGAAGGATCTTGTATCCTTGTTGAGTCTGGTCCAAGCCTGAAGGATATTGATAGATGTAAGTGGCTTTCCATAGGTATTTGGAGGAATCAGCTTGGTCTCTATCTTGTGGCAGTGTAAACCAATCTATTTTGGGAACCAACAAAAATGGCGAGTTTGCTGGGGAAATGAACTATAGAGAATCTCTAGTTATTAAATATTTTCTTAATATATAGTCGAGATCATCCCATCCGAGTCACCAAGAAAAATGGTGACTCTGTTGGGGAAATGAAGTGTAGAGAATCTCTCATTAGAAAAGATTTGCTTAATATATAGTTGAGATTATCCCATTCGAGTCACCAACAAAATGGCGACTCTGCTGGGAACTGTTGTATAAAGTTTTCTGGGTTTTTTGTGATTTGATGGTTGAGCGTTACTCTTGCATCACAAGATCTAAATATTTTCCTCGTAGAGTGAAGAGTTTCTTAATCTGTCCCTTGTCGGTTTGAGTCAATTCTCATAAATGTTGCGGAAGAATCTATTGTGATTCATCTTTTGTTATAAAGTTATGTCTAGATCTGTCCATGTTTCAAGATTATTTGTAATACCTCACAAGTTGTGAGTGGTAACTTTGAGACTATGAGATCTATGCACCAGTGTGCATTTGTTTGAAGAAGAACCAAAGGATTTGCAAAAGAGATGAAGTAGATTTGAACTCTTATGGTGAAGTACCCTGACAAGCTGAGGATAGAATCTATATAATGCCATGTGATGATAAGGAAATGTTGTAGTGTTGTGTTGAAACAAATCTGACCTTTGAAGAAATTCCAGCTATTTGAGTATTTGTCCTCTGCAAGGAGGTGGTGACTTTGTCAAAGATCAGTGTTAAATATTTGAAGGATTGAAGGTGATTTTTCAAATCCCTAGTTAAAGAAAGCAACAACAAATTCAACATTTCCAGGTATTTTGATTTTCACGAGTTAAGTATATTTTCATTAAAATTATGTGTAAAAATGTTCCCTAGAGAGTGAGAAAAGAACTAAGGAAGGGAATGGTAGTGATTATCTTACATACTTCCATGACATAATTTTCACATTTTGTATGAGGTTAGATGGAGAATGTTTTGAGCTATACATTGTAATAGTTTAAGATTTATGGCAAAGGAAAGAAGTAGGGAAATGAATAAAAATATGTATTATGTACCTATACTTCCCTATGAAATGTCAAGTGTAAATGTGAAACCTTTGCCAAATCACCATAGAGCTTTCTTTATGGAAAGATATAAACCATTGAGTTTTAATGGTATCCAAGGTTTACCAAATCCTATTCCTACAAAGGTTAGTGAACAACTGCTAGAATTCAGTGAGGAAAGATCAGAACTGACATGTTAGTATTTGTAGGAATTTTCTGAATTAATGGGAGATTTTGAGATAAATCAGGAAGATATCTTCATGAAGTTGTTTGTTCAATCTTTGAAAAAAAATTCCAGAGATTGGTTTTGTTATCTACCTGCATGTTCTATCTCATCATGGGATGAATTAAAGGTAGCATTCATGGAAAAATTTGGTGAAATAATTAATCCAAGCTCAGTTATGAAGACATTCATGGGTATTCAGAAGAAAGAGGATGAGTTAGTACCTTCTTTTAATCTCAAGTTTTCTAGGACATTAGATGATATTCCTAGCAGTTATAGACCAAATGACGCAGTATGTCTAGTTGTTTACTTGGCTGCATTTGTCGAGGAAGAGAGTTATCTACTGAGAGATAAAGATCCAAAAACCTTGCATCAGGCTTATAGGATAGCAATGGATATTGAGAACAACTTGAAGTATGGAATCCCTAGGGATTATTTATCTGCAAGGGTATGCTATCCAAAGATGTCAAATATAAAAAGAGAGGCATTTTTAGCACTAAGGACCAGACTGTTTTAAGCTGCTCTCGTTACCAAAATGTATGTTTGACTTGTATGTTTGAGAGGAATCTAGTTCAAAAGGATCAAAATGATCATGGCAGTTTTGCTGAAGCTTATGCACATCTTAACATGGAGCATTTGTACTGTAAGGATTATATTGCTGGGTGCTATTCTAGTTCATATTGTGATTCCTTGATTCCTAATGAATGTGAAGTTATGATGAGCAATGGTTTTAGTAAAAATATCAATTCATTATGTGATGAGGATGGAAATGAGGATCAATTAGTGCTTTGCTATAATGTTTTTTAGAAGGGTTTTCATATTGTTCTTAACCCTTTGTATTAAGAAACAAGTGAGAGTCTGGACACTATTGCATCAACTTTTGAAAGGGGTAATTATAAAGATAAAGATGTGATACCTGAATTGATGATAAGTAACAATGATTAGTTTCTTCCTGTTGCTGATATTGTCGACATCAAATAGGATATAGAGCAAGAGGTTGAAGTTTTTGTCCGGTTTGATGATTTATAGTTACATGAAAGGATCATATCTGATCCCTTTCCTCCTCTTGATAATAGTTTGCTTGTTATGCTTAGTAAGAGAGTTTATTCTATTGGGAGTTCCTTTTTCAGTAAGCAGACTAATGTTTTAAACAAGGCCTATTTTCTCAGTTATGTGCCTAAATATGAGATTTTCTTTTTTCAATTGAGTGATGTTTCTACAAAGTAGGATATTGGTATTAGTCGGGATGCATGTTGTATACAATACAATACATATATATTACAAGGCAACCAATATTTTAAGTCATTGCATAAGTTTCAGAGTTTCTATAGTAACTACAAAGATAATTTTAAGCATAGTAATTGGACAAAAGTGGTTAGCAGGTTTGAAAAATGGCATTCCACTTGTGTTATTAAATTGCTTTGGGTGCATTTAAAATAGAACCATGTTTATGATAGAGGAAAGCATTGGTTGATGTTGACAGATGGCATTGGGCCATCACATGTGTTTTGACATTGCAGGCCACAAGCAAATTTGGGGTAGAGCATTTTTCTGACTCTATGCCCAATGGAATGATTAATAATTCCCTCTTGAATTGCCTGTTCATGTACAAATTTTTTAGGCTCTACTTTTCTTAAAGTAGCTGTTATCCATGAGCATTAGTTAGGTTTCTTTGGTAGAGTAGTTTCCTTTTCTATTGAAGTTACCCTGTCCAGGTAACTTCTTTTTGGTTTGCTTCACCAAAGATTCTAGTTTCTCATCTCATTTCTATGAAATGAGCGTCCCCAACTAGAGCCACTGATAGCACTAAAAATTGATTGCATGATAATGTTCAATTTGTGAGCTTAAATATTGATCTTTCTGGTTTTATTTGTATCCTCTGTCAAAGTTCAAGGTCTAGGGTTTAGGGTTTATCAAAATTTCCCCCATCTTGTGAAGAAAACCCTAGCAATGATATATCTCATCATTACTATTTCCCACTAAGGCCAAGGGTTGTCTACCATGGGCAGGGCCATTTCATTTCCTAAACGCTAAGTTGTGTTAGACTGGTTTTAGAAAGGATTTTCCTAAAGTCGCATGCAAAATTTCCCTATAGTCGATCTCATTTAATATTTATGCATGTGCCTACATTTTTCCTAAAGTTTAAAATTCCTAAGTGTTTCGACCGATTGATAAAAGAAGAGAAGATCTAACGGTCCACACTTCCTTGTGGTTGAGAGTGCAGTGAAGATAAAGACCGTGACATCGTGAGATGATACCATGTGTCTTCGGTGAAAAAGGATGAGCTGGCGGTGTAACCTACTGAAACCTCGTGTCATCGGTTCTCAAGTGATAAAGATCGGTTTACTAATAGTCCTATCAATTGGCACATGTTCAAGATGAATGATGATGTTATGTTTTGAGATAAAATGTGCCCGAATTTTAATTCTGAATAGGTTAGCGGGCATTATGTTGGAGTGGTAAAGTGTGAACATATCCGATGGCCCCCGTATCCTTGCGATAGAAGTTGCAAGGAGGTTATGGACCATGATATCATGAGATGATGCCATGTATCTCAGGCTGACCAAGAAGACCTATGGTGGGGCTGCTGACAGAGTTTGGTTGAAAGATGATATGGCACTGATTAGTCATGATTTTATGGATCCGCGAATAACATATGGAAGGTCAATTGCCACATCGATCAATAATGATCATTTGATGTGCCAGGCTGGGTAAGATTTGGAGCTGAGTTTCAAATTTTAAATTAAAAGGGATCATTAAAAATATTGTTCGTAGATTGCATGGGAAAGATAGGATGAACAGGATGTAGACTTGGTGACTCAGAGTGGATAGCGACAAGTTTGTAGATTTAGATATCGACTCAGTCTAGGGGGATTATTTTTAATTTTTCTATTTAGTCAAAAAATGATTCGACAGGGCAAGGACAATATCTTAGAGATGTGAAAGGATTGGGATAAGCTTCAGGTTTAGATACGATGGATCACGAGTTCTCTAACTAATTCAGAGAGTGCCTGCTGACAGGAATCCCAAAGTAGAAAATGTACACCCATGGAAGAATAAAACCAAGATAAAATCGCTCACATAAGATGAACCTTGACAGGAAAATATAGAGGATGTGATAGGCATGATTTCTAGTGTCCATAGTTGGCTGGTTGAATTGAAAGCACTGGAGTGATGATTTTTCATATGAATAAGCACTTCTAGATGAAGTGTTTTAACTATAAATACAACAAGGTGGTGACTTAACTGGTAGGAGAAAATGAAGCCTTTCCATTTTATGAGTGCAATTCTTTCTTCTACAAGGAGAATGGTGTTTGAGCAAGGTCATAAATGGAGTTGCTATATGCTCTGTGATACCGAATGGATGTTTTCTCTCATGTATGAGTATGTTTATTGTTAGAGGGGATGTGAAAGTGGGGAGGATTTCCAGAGGGGGTGTGAAAGCCTTTTCTTATGAATAAAGGCCACGCATGGCACATCCTCTGCTTCTACTCTATCATTGGATGGCAGGGGGTTCTAAGAAAGAGCCCATAGAGGAATGAAAAAGGAACATGTTTGGGTAGAGTGGCAGAAAATCATCCATGTGGTTGGCTGCATGGAAGCTGTGACCCCTCCCCAACATGTTATGTTTTTCCTATAGCTCCTTCCACTTTCTTTGATTCTGGGCATGAAGGCTTGAGATCCTCTTCTATTGTGGAGGCGACTTTTCTTCTTACTGGGACCCGGTTTCCTTTCCTAGAAGGGAAATGATTTGTGGGATAAAAGCGTAACATCTCATACTCCATCTAAAGGTGTCAGGGTGATAACAACATGGCTCAAATGAACTTGCTCCTACCAATTTTCAGTTAAGAAGTTGATTCACAGGTGCCAGCACATGGATATGAAAATATCTCTGTAACAAAATTGTATATGGGATTTTTGGCCTAATTGTCGAGAATGAATCTGTTGTTGACGTGTGTCTTTTGGTCGGAAGCTTGTTGCTCCCTTTCTTTTTATAAAAAGGGAAATCATGGCTAGAAGAAGGGTTTAGATTTTTGGGGAGTCTCTTGTAGGTTCAATTTGCTTGTTCCTTGGGTTTTTCCTCGTTTGTTTCCAGTAGTGAGTCTAGGTGAAGCGGACAAGCTGTAAATTTATTTATAGAGTAAATAAAGAAATATTTTAGTGTCAATCTTTGCACAGGTTCTTGAGGGCATTATATGTAAATTTCATCCTATGATAGAGATAGTATTTTATTCAAATAAAATAGAATTTTGACTCTTTTCTCTCCAAAAAATTTATTTATTTATTATTATGAGTCATGTTTATTTATCATTAGTTCAAAGATCTAATGGTGGATATTTTGTGTGCTTTATTTTCCTTAGAAGACAACCCTATTTTATGAGGGCATTATATTACAGTTGTGTATTGTGATGTATTCTAAGAGTCTTGTTACTCTGCATTGTGATATTACTTATTTATTGTTCCTTTATTTAGTTAAAATACTCTAGCACATGATTATGGTTTGAATTTATTTATCTTGATTGGGAATATGATGAATGAATATGCAATCAATTTGATATTTTGAGGTAAAAATCTATGATGTATATATATGTTTTAATAATAGCTGACTACTATTGTGGTGCACTAAGTTGGATGCAGGAATGATCAAGCCTCCAAAAGGGAGGAAGAGTATCACTGAGGAGAAGAACTTGGTTTGGTAATCTTGTATGTGTGCCTTATTTAAGCTATCACACACTCACATCCTAGTCAGTAAAGTTAAGTTAAATTAGTTGGGGAAAGTGGTAAGTTGCCTTCTGTAGAATTGTTGATGTTTCATAATGTTATGGTTTGAATGTCCTTGATTGCAATGTTTGATTGAATCTCTATAATAGGTTAAAATCTTTGTGCTAACATATATATATATATATATATATATATATATATATATATGTATGTATGTATGTATTTCATATATGTACATATATATATGTATATGTATACATATATACATATATGATATATACATATACACATATATACATACATATATATACATATATACATACACATATATATAGATACATATACATATATACATATACATATATATATATATATACATATATACATATACATATATATACATATACATATATATACATATGTATATATATATCTACATATATATACATATATATATATGTATATATATGTAGATATATATATATACATACATACATACATATATATATATATCTACATATATATACATATATATATATATATGTATATATATGTAGATATATACACATACATACATACGTATATATATGTATGTATATGTATATATATGTATATATATATGTATATGTATATGTATATATACATATACATATACATATATATATGTATATATATATGTATATATACATATACAAATACATATATATACATATACATATATATATATGTATATGTATATATATATATATACAGATATATATATATATATAGATAAACCAGTCCGACTTCATTTGCTTCCACCTCCTCCCTCAAAAAATTATACTTGATAGAAATGTGCTTTGTCTTAGAATGAAATATCGGATTCTTTGATATGCCAACAGAAGTAGAGTTATCAAAGTGAATAACTATTGGTTCATTACAATCTACCCTTATATCCTTCAACATTTTCTTCATCCATAGAACTTGTGTATAGTTGGTAGCAACATCAACATACTCAACTTTAGCTGTAGATAAAGAAGTACATGATTGTTTCTTGCTGATCCATGAAACAAGTTTCTTTCCAAGAAAGAAAGCTCCATCGGATGTACTCTTTTGGTTATCAACATCTCCAAACCAATCTACATCTGTATATGCACATAGTGTAAAGTCATCATTTTTAGGATACCACAAACCATACTCAGTTGTTCCTTGTAAATACTTGAAAATCCTTTTCACCACACTCACATGACTCTCTCTAGGATCGCTTTGATATCTTGATACAATACAAAATGCATTCATTATATCCAGTCTAGTCTGAGTTAGATATAACAAACCTCCAATTATAGATTTATACCTTGTAGGATTTACTAGAGTTGATGCATCTTTCTTTGTCAATTTCTCACTTGTAACCATAGGAGTACCAACTGGTTTATAATTTTCCATACCAAATTTCTTCAACAACTCTCTATCATACTTAGTTTGTTAGATGAAAATACCTTGATCAGTCCGAGTAATCTACAAACCTAAGAAAAATTTCATCTCTCCAATCATAGACATCTCAAATTCATTCTTCATATTATCAGAGAATTCCATACATAAATTATCCTCACCTCCAAATATAATATCATCAACAAAGACTTCAACAATCAATATGTCATCATCAGTGATCTTATAATATAAGTTATTGTTAGCATTACCCTTAGTGAAACCAAGCTTCAAAAGATATTTGTCCAATCTGGCATACCAAGCTCTAGGGGCTTGTTTCAATCCATATAAAGCTTTTCTTAACTTGCAAACCATGTTTTTGTCATTTGAAAGTGAAAATCCATAAGGTTGCTCAATGTAAACTTCCTCTTCAAGATCTCCATTAAAAAATGCACACTTGACATCCATCTGCTAAACCTTGTATTTATTATGGGTAGTATAAGCAAGAAATAATCTCACAGCTTCAATCCTAGCTACCAGAGCAAAAGTCTAATCATAATCAATTCCTTCCTTTTGAGAATATCCTTTACATACCAATCTAGCTTTATTCCTCACAACTTGTCCATCCTCATTCAATTTATTCCTAATAACCCATTTAGTTCCAATAACATTCTTATTTTTAGGTCGGGGAACTAAAGTCCATGTGTTGTTCTTTTCAATTTAATCTAATTCCTCTTTCGTAGCTCTCATCCAACATTAATATTTACAAGCTTCAATAACTAATGTTGGTTCAACTTGAGAAATTAAAGATACCTCATCAACTTCCAACCTTCTTCTTGTCATTACTCCTTTGTTTTTGTCTCCAATGATCTAATCTTCTGAATGATTTAATCTTACATGCCTAGGAGTCTTCTGACTTTATGTTTCTCTACTCTGATCTTCTGTTACTATTGAATTTTCTGATACTACCAGGGTAACTACTTCAACATTCTATTCTGGTACAAGTACTACTGGTTCAGTTATGATCATCTCCACTTCTATCTCTCTCTCATAAGTTCTAATTTGACCTTTGTACTGCTCATCCACCTTGACACTAGCACTCTCCACAATTCTTTGCAATATTTTGTTATAACATCTATATGTTTTGATTTCATTACAATAACCAAGAAATATCCCTTCATCACATCTAGGATCAAACTTTCCAATGGAATTATCTCTTTTAATATAGCATTTACTACCAAAGATTTTGAAATACTTAACTATAGGTGTATGACCAAACCATAACTCATAAGGTGTCTTACCCGTGTCTCTTTTGATATGAAATATGTTGAATGTGTATATTGTCATGCTTCTCTCCAGTAGATATGAGGAAAATTAGCTTCCATCATCATAGTTCTAGTTGCATCCTAGATAGTTATGTTCTTTCTTTCCACAACACCATTCTGCTGAGGTGTTCGGGGTGCAGACAACTGTCTCCTTATCCCATACTTCTCACAATAGCTATTAAATTCATCAGATGTGAATTCGCCACCCCGATCAAACCTTAATCTTTTAATATTTAACCTCGTCTCTGTCTCAACTTTAGCTTTAAAAATCTTAAACTTTTCAAAGGCTTCAAATTTCTCCCTTAGAAAAGTAACCCACATCATTCTTGAATAGTCATCAATGATTAGCATGAAATATCTATTACCCTGAAATTTTTTTATTCTAGCAAGACCACATAAATTAGTATGAAGAAGATCAAGAACATCATTAAATTTGTCTTGTATACTCTTAAAAGAAGTTCTCACCTGATTTCCCATTTGACATTCCTTACATATCGGATTATAGGGCTTCACAATCTTAGGTATATCTCTATCAACCTTAGTTGAACTGCTCTTTACAATGCAATCAAAATTCATATGACACAACCTCTTATGCCATATCCAACTCTCATCAATTTGTGCAATCAAACATGTCTTCTCACCGGAGTTCAAATGAAAGATGTTGCCTTTAGTCTGAGTACCAGCTGCAATCTCCAATAATCTGTTGATGGTTTTGCATTTTCCATCCTTGAACTGTAATTCAAATCCCTTATCCACCAACTGTCCTACACTCAAAAGATTATTCTTTAAACCTTCAACATAATAAACATTATTAGTGTTATGCTTACCATCCAATGATATAGTTCCTCTTCCTCTGATCGTGCATGCTTTGTCATCTCCAAATCTAACCAGACCACCATCAAATTCTTGCAAAGATAGAAACTTCCTTATATATCCAGTCATATGATGTGAACATCCACTATCTATCACCCATTCATCCTTGTCTTCAATTTCAACACCAAGGGCCTTTTCCTCATTTTGTATGACAGGTTGCGGAGCATCTTCCTTGATAACCAAAAATACCCATTCCTTTCCACTGTCGGATCCACTAGCTTAATCTTGTGTCAGTTCATCATCAGAATCAGTCAAACCTTCCTCATCCACATAGTAATATGATTTGTCTTTGTTCCTCCTATACTTATTCTTGTTCTGATAATTATGGTTAGGCCTAAAAGATTTTCTAGCTTTCTCCTCAAATCTTGAATTCCTCTTAGGACATCTAGATGAAAAATGACCTATCTTATTACATGCAAAACATTTAAAAGGTGATTTCCCTTCATACGTACTTCCTGCCGGACCTTTAGGTACTCTTCTAGCAAATAGGGCTTCAAGTTGCTCAAACTCTTCATCTTCTTTCTTCATTTCCTCTAGTTCCTTCACATATAAAGCTTTCCAATCACTCTTGCCAGTTGATGATGTAGATTAATGCAAAACATATTCAGTCTTTGAAGCTCCTTGAGGACCAAATTCTTCAAGCTCAAAAGAAGATAAATTTCCAACCAAAGTATCCCTATTGACAAAGGTGCTAGACATTGTTCTCATCTCATTAATTATAGTAGCCTTCATCTTGTAAGTCAGTGGCAAAGCTATCATTACTTTGAAAGCAATCTCATCTTTGCTAAGATATCCACCACAACACTGAATTACCATAACAATTTCATTAACTCTTTCCATAAAAGCAGTAATCCTTTCATCTTCTTCCATTTTCAGGTTCTCATACCTCACTCGGTAACCATCAAGTTTAGCAATTTTAACAATAGGGTCACCTTCATTCATAGTCTCCAACTTATCCCATATAGGCTTTATAGATGATTGGTCAGCTAATCCCATTATTTTCTTATCAGAAAGTGCACTCAAGAGGGCTTCTCTATCTCTATAGTCATTTTCAATGTTCTTATCCAAGTCTCTCAGAGGAGGATTGCAAGATGTCAAAATATAAGGAGTATAGCCTTTTTTAATGATCTCCCAAATCTCTTTCCCAATACATCTGAAATGAGTCTCCATTTGAATCTTCCATACACTGTAATTTGTTGAATCAAGCTTAGGGGTTTCTCTACATAAAACAACTGCAGATGAACTATTAGATGTCATAGGATCTGATAGTCCTAAAAATAACTACACATGAATTTTCATATTTGAGCCAAAATATTGGTCTTTCTGGTTTTATTTTTCCCTCTGTCAAAGTTCAAGGTATAGGGTTTAGGGTTGGTGAATATCCGATTAAGTCTTGTGAAGAAAAAACCCTAACCTTGTTATATTTTGTCATTACCATTTTTCACTTAAGCCAAAGGTTGGTTACCGTTGGTGGGGCCATTTTATTTCCTAAGCATTAAGTCATCTTCAATGGGCCCCTTATATTTTCCTAAGTTTAAAATTTTAAGTATTTTGGCTGGTGGATAAAGGTTGTTTAGATCCTATGGTCTGTGCTTCCCCATGGTCGAAAGTGAAGGGAATATAAAGACCATGACATCATGAGATGATGCCATGTGTTTTTGGAAAAGAGGGGCAAGCTAGTGGTTTGACTTTTCAAGACCTCATGTTACCAGTTCTTAGGAGTTAAAGACTGGTTTACTAATGGCCCTATCAATTTGCACATGTTTCAAATGGATGGTGATGTTATGATCTGGGTGAAAAGGTTAGGAGGCACTATGGGTGAATGGTAAAGTGCGAACATATCTCATGGCCCTCGTATCCCCAGGATAGAAGTTGCAAGAAGGTTATGGATTGCGGCATCACAAGATGATGCCACATGTCTCAGGCTAACCAAGAAGACCGATGGTGGGCCTGTTGACAGTGTTAGGCTAAAAGATGATAAGGCACTACTATGTCACATATGTAATGGATCCATAAGCCTCGATTGAGGGTCAATTGCCACATTGACCATTAATAATCATTTGATTTGCCAAGTTGGGTAGGATCTATGGTTGAGTTTCAAATTGATTTTTAAAGGGTCATTAAAGGTATTGGTTGTCACCTGCGCGAGAATATAGGATGAATAGAATATAGGCTTGTTGACTTGGAACAGATAGAAAAAAGTTGGGACACTTAGATGCCGAATCATTCCAGAGGGACTTATTTGAAATTTTCTACCAAGTCAAAATTGATTAGAAAAGAAAGGATGATGTCTCAGAGGCGTGAAAGGATTGGGATATCTTTTGAGTTAGAGATGAGGGATCACGAGCTCCCCAATGACTTCAGAGATCGCTTGTTGATAGGGATTCTGAAGAAGAAAATGTACACTCAAGGAAGAACAAAATCAGAAAAAAATCATTTGCACAAGATGAGCCTTGGCAGGAATACAATGGATTTGATAGGCATGATTTCTAGAATCCATAGCTGGCAGGCTGAGTTACATACACCAAAATGATGATTTTTTATGTGAAAGAGCATCACTAGATGAAGTGTTTTGACTATAAATACAATAGGGTGGTGACTTAATTGGTAGGAGAGAAAAGAAGCCTTTTCATTTTTTGAGAGTAGTTCTTTCTTCTAGAAGGAAGATGATGTTTGAACAAGGTCGTAAATGGAGTTGTTGTATGCTCTTTAATACCAAATGGATGTTTTTTCTCATGTGAGTATGTTTATTGTCAGAGGGGTTGTGAAAGTGAGAAAGATTGCTAGAGGGGGCATGAAAGCCTTTTATTATGAAGAAAGCCCATGCATGGCACAACCTCTGCTTCTACTCTATAACCACTGGATGGCAGGGGGTTCTAAGAAGGAGCCCGCAGAGGAATGAAAGAAGTGTTGGCCATTTGGTGGAATTGATTATGTGTTGCATTGATGTTTTGTCATCAATGTCAACACTAGCTATTTGGATGCTTTACCAACACCCTTCTGGTCCCGGTAGGTTGAGTGGTTTCTGGTTAACTTTGATCTGGCATGATCTGGCAGACTCTAGTATAATCTGGTGATGGAATTGGCTTGTTCATGATACTCATACTCATATTTGGTCAGTTGGTTTCAGTTTGGTGATTAGATGCTATCCTGCTTACTTAGAAGATTGGTTTTTGGTTCCGGTGAGGGTTTCATTGGTAGATCTTTTGGTGGAGATCTTTGATGCATTACACAATTGGTGTTGGTGCAACTTTTGATGGAGTTTCAGGATTTTGTTGGTAATCATGTTTGAGACTTGGCGTTTGGAGATCATTACTAAAGAATGTGGACCTCTACTTGGTCTCGATTGATCTAGGTTATAGATCAGTATTAATGTAACGTGTGGATAGGACCTATTGTATTTTTGGGATGTCTTATTTATTATATATTATTTGTTTCGGTCTAAGATCGACATGGTTTGTAATTATGTAATTGGTTTATTTTTTGGTGGTTGACCTGATTGTTTATGGTCGAGGGTTTGTATACATAAGATGTAAGATCTCATTATAGATCATCATGGTTAATGTAAGAGGTCATGGTCAAGGAATGTAATGTGCAAATAATGTAATATCATTCAGGCAGAGGAGTTGGTTGATCATTGGAGATCGAATTGGGTTTGTGTAAGAGGATTTAGTCCTTCGATATTGAGCTTAACTGGAATTGTACTCAGGCATAGGAGATGCTATCTTTTGCAGTTCAACACTTCTCCGGATTGTAGTCTAGATTTATATGTAGTTAGTGAGGCTCATTTTGTGATGAGCAGTGTGCTCTAGGCTATTGACCTTCCTGCAAATATAGACCCCTTCATTGTAATTCACATACTTACTACAGAAGTATTATTTGACTATGGCTAGGCTTCCCACTATGGTTTTTCTCTTTACCGGGTTTTCCACATACAAATCTTGGTGTTGTGTTGATGTCTCTTATTATGTGATTATTATTTATGTTTAATTGGATTAACTACTATTCTGGTATTATTGTTTTGGGTTCCATTATTAAAGTTTAAATTTCTAATACTTCTGGTAATCTGTGACAATTGATTCACCCCCCCTCTCAGTTGTCTTCTGGTTATCTGAACTATCTAACAATTGGTATTAGAGCTTTGTTCCTCTCTGCAGAAAGATTAACCACTTGAGGAAGATCCTATGGTGACTAACAGTTCAAGTTCATCCAGTTCTT
This sequence comes from Cryptomeria japonica, assembly GCF_030272615.1. Lineage (NCBI taxonomy): Eukaryota > Viridiplantae > Streptophyta > Pinopsida > Cupressales > Cupressaceae > Cryptomeria > Cryptomeria japonica. The sequence continues at coordinate 81,471,481 of NC_081410.1, read as the reverse complement.
CTGGAGCTATCTTTCAAAGGGATATACCGAGGTTTGAAGGAGCAAATTACATAGTATGGAAGATTTAGATGGAGACTCATCTGAGATATCTTGGCAAGGAGATTTGGGAGATCACAAAGATTGGTGTCACACCCTTTAATACAAGATCTGGAAATCCTCCTCTAGCGAACCTGGACAAGGAGCTTGAGAATTATTCTAGAGCAAGAGAAGCCCTCTTGTGTGCACTTTCTGATCAACAAATAATGGGATTAATAGACAAATCATCTGGAAAGGCTATATGGGATAAGTTGTAGAATCTTAATAAAGGTGACCCTACAGTGAAGATTTCTAAAATTGATGGTTATCAAGTGAGATATCAAAACCTGAAGATGGAAGGAGATAAAAGGATTACTAAATTCATGGAAAGAGTAAATGAGATTATTATGGGAATTCAATGTTGTTGTGGAACTCTCCGCGAAGATGAAATTATTTCTAAAATCCTGAGAGCCCTACCACCAGCTTACAAAATGAAGGCTACTACTATCAATGAGTTGAGAAAAATGGCTAATACATTTGTCAACAAAGATACTTTGGTTGGGAAACTATCTTCTTTTGAGCTTGAGGAATTTGGATCTTTTGGAGCTGTGAAGACTGAACCTGCTTTTCATGCATCTATACCTACAATTGGCAAGTAAGATTGGAAAGCTCTATATACAAAAGAACTAGAGGATATGAAGAGATAAGATGATGAGTTTGAGCAACTTGAAGCACTATTTGCTAAAAGAGTACCGAAAGGACTGGTAGGAAGTAAGTATGAAGGAAAATAACCTTTTAAATGTTTTGCATGTAATAAGATTGGCCATTTTGCATCTAGATGTCCTGAAAGAAATTCAAGATTTGAAGAAAGAATTAAAATATCATTCAAGACTAACCCTGGATATCAGAACAAGTAAAGATTCAAGAAAAACAAAGACAAATCATGCTACATAGCGGATGAGGAAGGCATTACTGATTCTGAGGATGAAATGACAGAAGACTCTGCTAGTGGATCTAGAAATGGGAAGGAATGGGTATTCTTGGCTATCAAGGAAGATGATCCAGCACAGGAAGAGAATGTACCTAAGGAGAAGGTACTTGTTGCTAAAATTGAGGATAACAATGAGTGGGTAATTGATAGTGGTTGTTCATATCATATGACTAGAGATAAAAGATAATTTTTTGTCTTTGCAAGAATTTGATGGTGGACCAGTTAGATTTGGAAATGACAAGGTATGTAATGAATACTAAGAGGGGGGTGGTGAATTAGTATGCCAAAAATCTCTGCACTTAAACACTTTGCAAGACTGATAGTAAACTGGTAAAATAGTTTAGTAGACAAACCAGTTAACACACATGCAAACCAAATAGCTAATAATGCATTCACCCACAGAAGCAAAAACACCATAACACAAGAGATTTTGACATGGAAACCCAAATGGGAAAAACCATGGTGAGATGGAACTCACAAGTAACTATCTAAAGAATAGGAACTAGATTGGTTAAGGTCTGACTAGTTAAGGTCTTACAATGTTCTTTACCAGAATAGATCCTGTTAGGAATCTCAATCTCTGTTAGGAGATAAGTCCAATTAAAGACTAACTTGTTAGAGGATTTTAGATCCACAGATGTGAACCACCTTGTTAGAGAATTTACAAAAGGCTTTTGGGCCTACCTAGTTAAGGGCTACAAACTTGTCAAATATGTGAGTAATCAACAAGTGTTTGATCTATCTAGTAGCACAGACTGATCGGTTAGATCCTTGATAGCTCGTTCCTAATGCACTCCAACATTACTTTAGTCTTATACACATTCTTATTCTCTCCAACTCCTCAACCACCTTAAACCCTAGCAACAACATAAACTTTTGCTACAACCACATCAACAACCTAAAACCCTAGACATGATGTCCTTATAAAGGAATTTGATTTCATGTCGGTCCAATAGGATTACATAACAATTTCCTAGGTTCAATGAACCTGGACATACTTGGTACCATGACACAAAAAGCATCATTTAGGTGTCAGCACCGTCAAACAATCGGTGGATGGTAACTCATCACAAAATGCTGGTTGGTAACTCATCACAGAGTATTACCGGTTCATATAAAATGCCGGTTGCCGGTTTGACAAAAATGAAGACTAGTAAAAATGTGTTATGCCGCTTTAATCCCTCGTACCACTAGGGATCCACCAACCGCTTGGGGTCAACATGACGCTTCAGACTACGAAACACATTCTGCAAAATGCCAATAGTCTAAAGACTATTATACAACATACCATTTGGAACAAATGCCGGTTGTGCTCTAACTCATACATATAAAGGAGATCTCAATGCAAGTGTGTGTCCATCAATGACAATCACAACATAAACATCAAAAATGCCAACAATCTCCCCCTTTGGCATTGATGGCAACACTTAGGAAAATAAAATTTTGACATCTAAGTGTTTTACAACAAAATCATGCCATTAGCAAAATTGCTCCCCTTAAGCATATAGACTATCCCTTTAACAATACAATGTATAACACTTTTGCATATAGAGCATAAACATTGAGATATTTAGAGCATATATCAAAATTTTGATTACCAAATACTTCTCCCAAATAGAATTCTTCTTCCCCTTTGCCAACAATGACAAAGTACAGCTGAACAACCCTGTTTTCATTTGATATTAAAATAATAAAAGTTTATGACAATGAGGAATAATACTTGTCAAAAATGGATTTAAAGTCTTGCAAGAATTGTTTCATTGACAAAGACCAGGACTCAAGTAGGGAGGTGGCTACTTCTTTCTCTATTTGCATCTGGGAGACCTGTTCTTCCATGGAATCAATTGTGCTCATCTCCTCTGTAACTATTAAGGCATCTAGGTTTAGATAGCACTTCTGAAGAATTTGCAATCATGGGAGTAGAAACTATTGTAGCTCCTGCAAATCTCTAGACTAGGTTCTGATCTCTTGCTCCTTTTTTGCTAATTGGATGTGAAACTGGTGAACAGTTTTCCCATAAGTTGTAAAGGAATCATAATATGGCTTGAATGTGCTCATGTAGGACTGCAAGTCTATTTGAAGCTTTTGCTTCTAAGCTAGCACATCATCATAGAATAGATGGGGTTGGCAGATCTTGCTGAGTAGCAGATTCCCCTCATCTAGAGTGTCCCTTATATCCTTTTGTTCTTTCTTTAGTTCAGACCAGAGCTCATTCAACTTCTTCACCAGAGCTATATTAAGAGATTTTTGATGCTCCTTCTTGACATTTTCCTCTACTGCCTCTTCTAGGCTCTGCACCTAATCATCCACTATTGTGCATAGGAGCTTAAGTTTAGCTAGTGATGAATCGGTGTTGGGAAGATTTGTACCAGGTATCAAATCGGTAAGAGTGTCCACAGCCACTTGAATTACATCCTGCTCCTTCTTCCTTCAAATAATTTCAAGGTTCTCTTGAGCAACCTTGATGCTCTACATTAGCTCCGTTTCACTTGCAGACTGGAGATTGATAGGACTGGTGAGATCAGCTGGTTTGGCTTGACTCCCAGTTGCCTTCAGAGTCTCCATTTAGGTGCTCTTCTCCACTTCTCCTGCCTTGTCCTCTTCCACTTTTTTCTTCTCCGATTCTCTCCTCTTCTCCGCTTCCTTATCCTCCTCTGCTTTTTTCTTCTCTTCTTCTTTCCTTTTCTCCTCTTCTTTGTCCTCCTCTTCCTTCTCCCTTTTCTCTGCTTCTCTCCTCTTCTCCTCTTCTTTTTCTTCCTCTTCCTTCTTCTTCTACTCTGCTTCCTTCCTCTTCTCCTCTTCCTTGTCTTCCTCTTCTTTCTTTTTCTTTTCATCTTCTTGCTTCTTTTTCTCTTCTTCATCCTTCTTCTTCTTCTCCTCTTCATCTTTCTTCTTCTTCTCTTCTTCATCCTTTTTCTTCTTCTCTTCTTCATCCTATTTCTTCTTCTCTTCTTCATCCTTTTTCTGCTTCTCTTCTTCATCCTTTTTCCTTTGCTCGGCCTGTTCCTTTGCCACTTCCTATCTATCCTCGGCTTGCTTATCAACTTGTTTAGCCTATTGCTCCTATCCTATTGCCTTAGATGGTATTTCCTGAGTAGCATCTTCTACGTCCAAGGCATCGACATCAATAGTGTCAACCGACTCATCAACCAGATTTCCTTCATCATTAAGTACTTTGTCCATTTTGGATATAACCGGTTCTTTCTCAGCTTGCCGGTTGGCTTCAACCCCTCAATGCATCTTCAGAGCTTCTAGAGCATGAGTGTGTGTATCCTTGAGCACTTCCTTACCCTCCCCTTTCAGTAACAGGAGTCTTCTTCTTCTCATGAAGAAAAGACCTTTGTATTTGTTCATTACATTGAACAGTTCTGAATTTGATACATCCGGAAAATGTTTAGCAAAAACTTTTTCTCTCATTTCCTGTTCCTGCTCTATGGAAATGCGCCATTTATTGTCTAAGGACTTATACAAAGAATCCAGTGTTTCAGATCTAATTTCTGAAGGCGACCGGTCATTAACACATAAATACTGAATTATTTCCTTTTCGACCACTTCCTTTTCATCATCGTTAAAGTCATCAAAATACTCAATTAAATCATGTAGAAATTTTATCCTAATATTATTTATTGTTCTTTGACAATGTGTCAAATGTTTATAGGAGGACATATCAATATTTACCGGTGCAGATGATGCCGGTTCATTTTTTGTCTTCTTTCTTGTTTGTCTCGCCTTCTTGGGCTGCTCCTCAGACATAGTTTCCTCTGAGTCCAGTGTATATCTTTTTGTCTTCCTTTTCCTCTCGAAGACTTTAGCCAGTGCTACTTCTGATTTCTTCTTGGTCGATGACCATTTGGTCACTTTTGGACTTGCTGTTGTAACCAATGCTAATGCTGTAGGCACTGCCTTTGCCTTCTTCACTGCAGGTTCTTTTTCTTTCTTTGCAGAGGGTTCCTCGACTGGTGTAACCCTTTCCAGATAGGTTCCGGTCCTCTTTGCCTTAGGGTCAAGAGGTGAGGCAATAAGGGTAGAGGCATACCCTTCCAGCATATCGTACATCACCTCATAGCCCATTGGCTCCACTTCTTCCTATCTGGGCTCAACAACCTCCATTATACATTTATCCACTTGGATGGTGAAATAGATATCATCTTTATATTTCTTGATGATGTCACCTGATATCCTCATTCTTTGGCTCATTTTCTATCTGAACTCATCAAAATACTTGTTCAGAACATCAGGGTAACCAGTTCTAATTGCTTGAATGCTTTCCTTGATTTTCTTGGTCACTGGCTGGTCAGCAGACCACTAGACATCTCCTACTCCTATAGCCTTGGAAATAGAAGAGCAACCCAACTAGTAGTTGTCCTAACTTGAACCTTAGTGCATTACTCTGTTTGATTGACTTCGGATTCAATAGGAGTTGTCTCTGCATACCAGTGCATAGGTCAAATGATGCATCCTCCTTTATCATCCGGTAAGCGACATTTACCGCTGCAACAGATACAGAGTTAATTCTACTAGCAAAGAATGTCCGGTAGCCTATTACCATGTAGGCATACTTAACCAGATCATCCTTGATAGAATTGACTGTCATGCCACGTGAGTCGCTCACTGAACTGGTGAGCTTGGACATTTTAGTTTTGCTTATTGTCCTTAGGGCTGGCACCTCCCCTGTGTTGTAGAAACTAGTGACTGCATGAATTGCCTGTGGCATGATATCATGTGTTCTCTCTAGGTACATCTTGTCACCATGGACTCTACTCAGAATGATCCTTATATGATCCTCTGTGAAATCCTCCAGGAAGTAAACAACATTGTGGAGCTTCTTCTTCTCCAAAATATTATACTCTATTTTGATCTTCTTATACTTTCCACAAAATAAACCTAACTAGGACTGGATAGCTAGAGACCCTAGGTCTTCAATCTTGAAATCTATGTAGTCAGAAATTCCCTCTTCTACTATCACACCAGCTGGAACTTGTGATAGGGCATTATACTTAGACTTTCATTGAATAAAACTTGTAGACTCGACAGATGCACTAGAACTGGTATGAGATGTGGAAGCCATGATAGAAATTTTAAGAACTTGAGAAATACCTTTTGAAACACATGAATTTAGGGCTTGTAGATTCTCCTTCACTTCACACTCTATTGGTTGCTGAATCACCGCTTTGTGTTCTCCATTTGATCATTTGTAGTTTGAATTTGTATCTCCTTTGCGGTTTCTCAATTTCTCAAAATCTCAGCTCAAATCGCCTTTTCGTTGCTCTGCTCTTTGAAAAACTTTTCTTCGCTTGAAAACTGATAGTGAGAAATGATTTGAAAAATTCTTTTAAGCATATTCCTCACCTACCGTCATTAGTGCTCCTCCATTAGGGTGTATACCCTAATTTGTCTTTTTACCATTTTCGGTCTTCTGCCAAACGACAGGTATCACATATCGGTTAAGGTCTTTTACCGGTGTGAACCGGGGGTTCAAAACATTTTTCTGTTTGCTCCCCCTAAGCTTTTCTGAAGCTTAGTTTGCCGGTTCCGTGATTTCCACACTAGGTGTAGAAACTGGTTCCTCTTGTAACACCGCTAGTTTCTTCTTCCAGGTTTTGTTCATGTTCACTTGAACAGTGTCAACATTAATGTTTCCTTCCGGAGTGACCGGTATATCATCAGATATGTTCTTTCTTGATCTACAGAATCTGGCAATGTGACCCGATTTGTTGCAGTGATAGCAGACCAATCCAGGTGCTCTCCAAGGTCCATTGTTCATGTTTCCATTTTTCCTTCTGCATGTTGCAGCAGTGTGACCATGACCATGATAGACCATACAGTTTTCTCTCCATCTGGTTGCCGCTTGATAGCCACCACTTCTTTGTTGATGATTGAAGACATTAAACCGGTTGTGATTCTGGTTCACAAAAGGTTCAGGACCAGCTCCTTGGGTCCTCTGAGGATATCTATCAATGTTGTTCATAACTAACTTGCATTCAGATGCTCTATGCCCATACTTGTTGCATGCATAACAATTACCATTGAATATATAGGATCTAGGCTTATCATTTAGGAAATAAGGAAAATTGTTGTAAGCCTTACTCCTACACACATTTGCAGTATGTCCTTCTTTAAGACAGTTGAAGAAAATAGGTTTAAACTTTTGCCTACCTTTATCCTTTGATGCTAGTTGTTTCTTTGACATTCCAGCATTTGTACCAAAGGTTTCACCTTCCTCATGACCCAAATAACCAAGTCCATTGGTATTCTTGACTGGTTTGGCAGATTCAAGCTTTTGCTCTAGCTTGATAGTACTCTTGTTGAACTTAGCAAGTATTTCCTTTGACTCAGAGAGTTCTTTGGAAATAGCAGCATTTGTTTCCAATAGGTTTTCATTCTCAGAGATGGCAATGTTTAGTTCTCCTTGCATGTCTTCCTTTTCCACTTTGATTGCATGGAGTTGAGTAGTTAGGGCATTGATCTCTTGTTTCAGCTTGGAGATCTCATGATCTCTTTCTTTCACCAGATCTTCAGCTTTCCTCCGGTTATCAAGCTCTTGACACATCCAGATAGTTAGTCCTTCCAACTCCTTTCTCAGGTTGGAGTTTGATTCATTCAACTTATTTACTTCTGCAATTAGGGCTTCCATGTCTGCTTCATCTGAAGAACTATTTTCAGATAGCTCCATCAACTTTTCAGCATGTTCTGTCCTTTTTGCTTGAGATGCCTTGTATTTGACCATAAGACCATCACAGGCTTACTCAGATTGAGTGAGCCAATGTGTAAGTTCCCTTATAGAGTATTCCCCCATATCTCTTTCGAAGTGGTTAAACTTATAGAAAGGTAGGCTCTGATACCAATTGATGAATACTAAGAGGGGGGGGGTGTGAATTAGTATGCCAAAAATCTCTACACTTAAACACTTTGCAAGACTAATAGTAAACCGGTAAAATAGTTTAAAAGACAAACCGGTTAACACACATGCAAACCAAATAGCTAACAATACATTCACCCACAGAAGAAAAAACACCATAACACAAGAGATTTTGACGTAGAAACCCAAATGGGAAAAACCACGGTGAGATGGAACTCACAAGTAACTATCTGCAGAATAGGAACCAGACTGGTTAAGGTTAGACCGGTTAAGGTCTTACAATGTTCTTTACCAGAATAGATCCTGTTAGGAATCTCAATCTCTGTTAGGAGATAAGTCCAATTAAAGACTACCTTGCTAGAGGATTTTAGATCCATAGATGTGAACCACCTTGTTAGAGGATTTACAAAAGGCTTTTGGGCCTACCCGATTAAGGGCTACAAACTTGTCAAAGATGTGAGTAATCAACAAGTGTTTGATCTAGCTAGTAGCACAGACTGCTCGGTTAGATCCTTGATAGCTCATTCCTAGTGCACTCCAATATTACTTCAGTCTTATACACATTCGTATTCTCTCCAACTCCTCAACCACCTTAAACCCTAGCAACAACATAAACTTTTGCTACAACCACATCAACAACCTAAAACCCTAGACATGATGTCCTTATAAAGGAATCTGATTTCATGTCGGTTCAATAGGATTACATAACAATTTCCTAGGTTCAATGAACCTAGACATACTTGGTACCATGACACAAAAATCACCGTTTAGGTGTCGGCACCGTCAAACAATCGGTGGATGGTAACTCATCACATAGTATTACCGGTTCATATAAAATGTCAGTTGCCGGTTTGACAAAAATGAAGACTGGTAAAAATGTGTTATGCCACTTTAATCCCTCGTACCACTTGGGATCAACATGCCACTTCAGACCGAGAAACACATTCTGCAAAACACCAATAGTCTAAAGACTATTATACAACATACTGGTTGGAACAAATGTCGGTTGTGCTCTAACTCATACATATAAAGGAGATCTCAATGCAAGTGTGTGTCCATCTATGACAATCACAGCATAAACATAAAAAATGTCAACAATATGTATGATCAAAGGAAAAGAAACTATATTATTGGATGGTAAGAACAATACTGTCAATGCTTATTATGTTGAAGGTTTGAAGCATAATATTTTGAGTCTAGGACAATTGGTAGATAATGTTGAATACTAAGAGGGGGGGTGAATTAGTATACACAAAAACTTAAACAAACTCTTAAGCAATTTAACTGTAGACCGGTGTAGCAGATTAAACAATAAACTGGTTAAAACATAAACAAACCAAATAGAAAATAAAGCATTCACCCACAGAAGCACAATCACCATAACACAAGATGTTTTGATGTGGAAACCCAAATGGGAAAAACCACAGTGAGTAAAACTCACAAGTCAACTATCTGCAGAATAGAAACCAGACCGATTAAGGCCTTACAACATTCTTCACCATAACATATCCTATTAAGAATCTAGATCTCTGTTAGGAGATAAGTCCTGCTAAAGAATACCTTGTTAGAGTATTTCATATCCACAACTGTGAACCACCTTGTTAGAGGATTTTCAATAGACTTGGATGGGCCTACCTGGTTAAGGGTTTCAAACTTGTTGAAGATATTAGTAATCAACAAGTGAATGATCTAGACAATATCATAGAATGCTTGATTAGATCCTTGATAGCTCCCTGTTAATGCATTCCAGCATTACTTCAGTCTTCTATATTTTGCACTCTCTATCTCTATTGTGAGAGACCATTTATCGCACATACCTAATCTTCTTTCCAATGATCACACACAACAACCCTCTCAAAACCCTAGACATGATGTCCTCATATAGGAACCTGATTTCATGTCAGTGCAGTAAGTTTAGACTACAATTTCCTAGGTACAGTGCATATAGACACATCTGGTAACATGACACAGAAACATTGCCAAAGTGTCGGTGGATGATAACGCATCACACATTATAATTATACTGATTAACAGAGTACCGATTACTGGTTGACAAGTGAAGACTAGAAAACTGGAACATAGTGTTCCGATCAAAAGATTAACTACTGCTTGGGGTCTTCATTCCGCTTGAGATCTTCATACTACTTGGGTTCTTCAGTCATTCTTTGACTAGTAAGCATCTTCTGCAAAACACCGATAGTCTTCAACAAACAATGACTATACATATTAATGACATACAATATCGGTTGGAACAAATACCATTTGAGAATAATTCATACATCGAATAAGTGTGTGTCCATCAATGACAATCACAACTAATCATCATCAAAATACCAACAGATAAGGGATTTCAATTATAGTTCAAGGATGGAAAATACAAAATCATTAACAGATTTGGCTTGGATATTGCGACCGATACACAAAGAAAAGGTAATATATTTCATTTGAACTCTAGTGAGAAGACATGTTTGATTACACACATTGATGAGAGTTGGCTATGGCATAAAAGGCCGTGTCATGTGAATTTTGACTACATTATGAAGATCAGTTCAACTATGGCTGTTAGAGATATACCTAAGATTATGAAGCCCTATATTCGAGTATGTAAAGAATGTCAAATAGGTAAACAAGTCAGAACCTCTTTTAGGAGTATACAAGATAAATCAAATTATGTTCTTGATCTTATTCATACTTATTTGTGTGGCCCTACTAGAGTTAAAAGTTTTCATGGTGATGGATATTTCATACTAATCATTGATGATTATTCTAGAATGATGGTTACTTTTTTGAGAGAAAAATCTGAAGCATTTGAAAAGATTAAAATCTTTAAGGCTAAAGTGGAAACTAAGATAGGATTTAAGATTAAATGTTTGAGATCGAATCATGGTGGAGAATTCACATCTGGTGAGTTTAATGACTTTTGTGACAAGCATGGTATAAGAAGACAATTTTCTGCTCCCCGAACACCTCAGTAGAACGAAGTTGTGGAAAGGACAAATAGAACTATCTTGGATGCTGCTAGAAAAATGATGATGGAAGCTAATCTACATCATATCTACTGGAGAGAAGCAGTTAGTAAAGTGGTTTACACATTCAACAGAGTACATATCAAAGGAGAAACTGGTAAGCCACCTTATGAATTATGGTTTGGCAATACATCTACAGTTAAGTATTTTAGAAATTTTGGTAGTAAATATTATATTAGGAGAGATGATACTATTGGGAAATTTGATCCTAGAAGTGATGAAGGAATATTTTTTGGTATTTCTAATGAAAGAAAAGCATATAGATGTTATAACAAGAGATTGCAGAGAATAGTGGAGAGTGCTAATGTCAAAGTAGATGAGTTGAGCAGAAGTCAAATTAGAGTTTATGAGAAGGAACCGGTTGTGGAAATGATTATATCTGAACTAGTAGCACCTTTATCGGAATAGAGAGTTGAACCAGTTACTCCGATAGCATCAGAGAATTCTACAGTAACTAAAGAATAGGGAAGACGAACAGAGAGTTAGAAGAATCCTAGGTATGTGAGATTGATTCATTCTAAATATCAAATCATTAGGGATAAGAGCAATGGAGTGATGACAAGAAGAAGACTGGCAATTAATGAGGTATGTTTAATTTCACAAGTTTAACCGATATCAGTAATTGAAGCATGTAAAGATGAATTTTGGTTAAAAGCTATGGAAGAAGAATTAGATTAGATTGAGAAAAATAACACATGGACTTTGGTTCCCCGACCTAAAAATAAAAATGTCATCAGAACTAAATGGGTTTATAGGAATAAATTGAATGAGGATGGTCAACTTATAAGGAATAAGGCTAGATTGGTTTGTAGAGGATATTCTCAAAAGGAAGGAATTGATTATGGAGAAACTTTTGCACCGGTAGCTAGGATTGAAGTTGTAAGATTATTTCTTGCCTATGTTGCTTATAAAAACTATAAGGTGTATCAGATGGATGTTAAATGTGTATTTTTGAATGGGGATCTTGATGAGGAAGTTTATATTGATAAACCTAATGGTTTTTCACTATCGGATGATACTGATATGGTTTGCAGGTAAAGGAAAGCTTTATATGGACTGAAACAAGCACCTAGAGCTTGGTATGCAAGGTTGGATAAATATCTTTTGAAGCTTGGTTTTATTAAGGGTAGTGTTGATAGTAATTTATATTATAAATCACCAATGATGATATATTGATTATTGAAGTATTTGTTAAAGACATTATTTTTGGAGGTGAAGATAAATTATGCATAGAATTTTGTAAGAATATGGAGAAAGAATTTGAGATGTCTATGATTGGTGAGATGAAATTTTTCTTAGGTTTGCAGATTACTTAGACTGACAAAGGTATTTTTATCAGTCAAACTAAATATGCTAAGGAATTGTTGAAGAAATTTGGTATGGGAGATTCTAAACTGGTAAGTACACCTATGGTTACAAGTGAGAAATTGACAAGGAAAGATGTTGCATCGGTAAATCCTACAACATACAAATCTATGATTGGATGTCTACTTTATTTGACTCAGACTAGGCCTGACATTATGAATCTTGTTTGTATTGTTTCAAAATTTTAGAGTGATCCTAGATAAAATCATGAGATGGCAGTGAAAAGGATTTTTAGATACTTGCAAGGTACATCAGAATATGGCTTATGGTACCCTAAGAATTATAACTTTATGTTGACATATGTGCAGAGTTGGATGACATGATGATATTGTATGTTGTCATTGATGTCAATATGTTGAAGCATGAACCGGTATATTGAAGAAAGCAAACTGGCAAGAGAATCGATATGTTGGTATGAAGTGAACCGATATGATGATGTGAACTAGTATATGCAAAAAGGTGAATTGGTATGTGAACCGGTATATGCAAAGTTTGTATTGGGGTTTCATTTGATATGACTACCAGTTGGTAGTCTCAGCTTCAGGGTTTTTGATTGATGCATTCCAAGTCTATGTGATTCAACCGATGACGTCTTGTGATGAGTTAGCATTGAAATGAAGATTAGATCATGCTGCCACGTCAGCCTTATGCACATGAAGAATTTCCTTGAGGATATTGCATGAAGAAGATTGATCCTATCTACCTTGAGAATGTGCAAAGTCTCAGTAAATAGTGGAGAGTGCATGATGGGTTATCAGCTTCTAGAAGCGGTGAAGAATGGACGATGGAGAATGTCTTGAGATTTGTTCAAGATTGTTTTATCCTATGTAATGTGATTGAACGGTTAGGATTGGACTGACTGTATTGATAACCTAGATGCTTAGGGTTTTAGGTTTTGGCTACTGACCTAATTGTTGTCTATAAAGTCGATGATGATTTGCATTGTGAAGTTGTTGCCAAATGTTATGTGTGTATCCAAGTGAAGAGATACTTGATTCTTGCCAGACCGGTGCAGTGAGTAGAGATCTATAGAGTGTGATTGTAGATGTAAAGGAACTAAAGTGGATTTGCCTTGGCATTAAGTGTTGTTATCAGATCAGTGTATTACCTGTTGACTTCTAACCATTTCAGCAGTTGGAAAATCCCTTTACCGGGTAGCTTTAACAGGATTTCTGTAAATCCTTTAATAGGGTGACTCAAAATCATTGAGTTCTTCAAATCATCTTGCGAGGTAACCTTTAACAGGGTTCTAACCTTTAATTGGGTATTTAGCCATCCCTTAACAAGGTGATCCCTAGCATGATCGGTTCCTAGCAGAACTTGTTGTAAAGTCTTTAACCAGACTAGGCTCCTAACAGAACGGACTTTAGAAGAGTTCAAGAACAACTTGTGGGTATTTATACCCACCATGGTTTTTCCTAGTTGGGTTTCCACTTGTAAAATTAGTGTGTTATGTGTGATGCTTTTTCATGTGATTCTTTAGTGTTTTCTGTCAAGCGGTAATGCATGCTGATCTAGTGGTCATTATATTTATGATGTATTACTTGTTTAAGCATATGGGTGAAGTGGAAATGAGATAGTAGGTTTTGTGAAGATCTAAATGTTACTGGTTTATGTCTTTCACAATCTCACTGTGTTTTACCGGTAGTGCCCTGATTTAGATCGATGATCCTGTTTGCCAATTAGTGTAGTCTTTGTAGTTTAAGTTGTTAGAGAAAGTTTTTGCCTATACTGATTCACCCCCCCTCTCAGTATCTGTTGAACATTTACTGTTCATCATTATTCATCAATTGGTATCAGAGCGTCTTCCAGGTCCTTTGTGTTATAAGCTTAATCGCTTGAGGAAAAGATCCTATTCTAATGATGAAGAGGGAAGGTCCTAAGTTCAACAGAGATAACTTTAAGATATGGAAGGACAGAATGAAGATATACATTAAAAGAATGGGTGCTCAACATTGGAACTATGCTGAAAATACTTATGTTGTCCCTACTGGTACTCTCACCGATGATCAAAGAAGAGAAATTCAGGAGAATGGGCAAGTCATGGGAACTTTTATCAGTAGTCTATTTGATATTGAGTTTATAGATGTTCAAGACAAAGACAATCCCAAGGATGTATGGGATACTCTGGAGTCTATCTATGGTGGTGATGAGCATGTAAAGTAGGCTAAGGAAGAAAGCCTTAGAGGAAAGTTTGAAGACATGCAGATGGTTGAAGGAGAGACCATTCAACAATATGGGATAAGGATTAAAATTATTGTTGGAGACATCAAGAGTGCAAGAGGTACAATGGATGATTCCACCATTGTTATCAAAGTTTTGAGAACCTTATTACTAGTCTATGCAATAAGGGTTGCCACTATTCAGGAGTTGAGATCTATTGACAAGACAAACGTATCCCTTAATTCTATCATTGCCAAGTTGACCACATATGAGCTAAACAGTTATGATGGTAGTGTTTAGAAGACTGATTCAACCTTTAAAGCATCTGTTGCACTATCTAGAAAGGGAAAAGAGGTTAGTACTAGTTGTGAACCTAGACAAAGCAGAGATATGGATGATGAGGAGATCTTGATGGAGTTTGAAGCTCGTCTTGCCAAGAGACTTCCTAAGGGAACTCAAAAATATAGAGGTAAGATCCCTTTGAAATGCTTTTCTTGCAATAGGATAGGACACATTGCCATCAACTATCCTAATAGTGATAATAAGGACAAACCAGAGAAGTTTAAAAAGTTCAAAGTAGGAAATAGGAGAAACTGTCTTGTTGTAGTTGATGAAGGTGTCACTGAAGATGAATCAGAAGATGAAAAAAGCGAAGACATAGTGTTTGTAGCCGTTAAGGAAGATGTGTCAGCCAAGAAGGCTCTTGTCTCCCACTTTGATAATTATAATGAGTGGATTATTGATAGTATTTGTTCTCACCACATGACTAGTGACCGGAGAAAGTTTCTATCTCTGGAAGAGTATGATGGAGGTGTAGTCTGATTTGGTAATGATGCACCATGTATGGTAAAAGGAAAAGGGTCCATCTCTTTAAATGGAAAAAGTAGTGCTGATAATGTGTATTGGGTAGAAGGTCTGAGGCATAACCTTTTGAGTGTTGCTTAGCTGAATGATAAAGGAATCACTCTAGAATTCAAAGATGGAGTATGCAAAATAAAAGGAAAGAGTGGTGAACTGATGGCCGTCAGTATGCAGATGAAAGGTAACTTATTTCAGTTGAATACACATATCAGTCAATTTGTAATGGCTAAGTTTGATGACAGTTGGATATGGCATAGGAGACTCTGCCATGTAAATTTTGATAACATTGTGAAGGCCAGTAAGATCAAGGCAGTTAGAGGATTGCCTATGTTGAACAAACCGGTGAATCCTTTGTGCAGAGAATGTCAACTGGGGAAAATGTCTTCCTCAACCTTCAAAGGTAAATCTTTCACTGCAGATAATTTACTTGATCTTGTGCATACTAATTTGTGTGGTCCTATGAAAACTAGGAGTGTTCAGGGAGATAGGTACTTTATGATTCTTACTGATGATTGCTCAAGAATGATGTGGGTCACATTCTTGAAAGACAAGTCTAAAGATTTTGGAAATTTTAAAGCCTTCGGAGCACTAGTTGAAAAGGAAAGCAGTAAGAGGATCAAATGCCTTAGAACCGACCAAGGAGGTGAGCTCACCTTTGGAGAATTCAATAAGTACTGTGAAGAGAATGACATCAAGAGGCAACTATCTGCCCCCTGGACTCCACAACAAAATGGCCTAGCAAAAAGAAACAACTGGACTGTAGTTGGAGCAGCCAAAATGATGCTGATTCAAGGGAAGGTTGCTCATACTTTTTGGAGGGAAGCGGCGAGCACTGCAATCTACACTATGAACCGGGTACTCATCAAGAAAGGTAAGGATAAAACTCCTTATGAGTATTGGACTGGTAAAACTCCAATAGTTAGCTACTTTAGAGTGTATGGTAGCAAGTGTTATATCAAGAGGAGTGAACACCAGAGAAAGTTTGATGCAAAATGTGATGAGGGAATATTCCTAGGGTATTCCACCAAGAGCAAAGTTCTCAAGTGTTTTAACAATAGAACTCAGAGAATTGTTGAAAGTATCAATGTTAGAGTTGATGAAACCTTTAAGAAACCTAAGGAAACCAGTAGTGAGTGAGCGGTAGATGAACTAGTTGTAACCTTCTGTGAATTGGTTGCAAAACAACCAAGTACAAGTAACAGGGCTCCTACACTAGTAGATGCTGATGTAGATGTTGATGAAGATGTGGATGAAGAGGAAAAGCAAGAGGAATCAGTTAAGATCATTCCTAGGTATGTAAAGATGCATCATGATCCAAAGCAGATCATAGGGGATAAGGATGCAAGAATACTAACAAGAAGAAAGGTTAGAGAGAATTCTTGCATGATTACTGAATTTAAGCCTAAAACATTTAAAGAAGGACACAAAGATGAAGAATAGATTAAGGCTATGGAAGAGGAACTTGACCAGATAGAAAAGAATGGTACATGGTCTTTGGTACCTAGACCAGAGCATAGAAATGTTATTGGCACCAAATGGGTTTTTAGAAACAAGCTGAATAAAGATGGGATAGTGGTAAGAAACAAAGCAAGATTGGTATGTAAGGGATATTCTCAAGAAGAAGGAGAAGACTATGGAGAAACCTTTGCTCCAGTAGCTAGATTGGAAGGAGTTCGCATGCTACTTGCATATGCAGCCTTCAATAGATTCAAAGTGTATTAGATGGATGTAAAATCAACATTTCTGAATGGAATACTTGAATAGGAAGTGTATATAGAGCAACCAGATGGGTTTGCCCTATCAGAAGACAATGATATGGTGTGTAGGCTACATAAAGCCTTGTATGGATTGAAGCAAGCACCTAGAGCATGGTATGAACATTTACACTCACATCTTGTGAAGATTGGATTTGAAAGAACAAGTGAAGATAGCAATATCTATCTAAAGTCAGGAGATCAGATTCTGATACGTGAAGTGTTTGTTGATGCCATAATTTTTTGTGGAGATGACAAGATGAGTCATGCATTTGCAGATGACATGAAGGAATTTGAGATGCCACTAATTGGAGAGATTAAGTTCTTCAGTGGACTACAGATTCAACAAATGAAAGATGGTATCTTTATCACTTAGCCCAAGTATGTCAAAGAGGTGTTGAAGACCTTTGGCATGGAAGAAAGCAAACCGATTGGTACACCGATGATGATCGGTTCTAAATTGTCAAAAGAAGATGACCCAGCATTGGTAAATGAGAAGGATTACCAGTCAATGATTGGTAAGTTGCACTATGTAGTACACAACAGATCGCACATTGCACATGCAGTGGGCATTGCTACTCATTTTCAGAAAAGTCCAAGAGAATCCCACTTGGTAGCAGTCAAGCGGATTCTTAGATATCTAAAGGGAACTATAGACAATGGATTGTGGTATCCATACAGTAATGATTTCAATCTCAAAGTGTTTACAGATGTCGATTGGGCTGGTAATGTGGAGGACCGGAAGAGCACAACCAGTGATGCATTCTTTCTTGGTGGTAGACTAGTCTCATGGACGAGTAAGAAGCAAAGTTGTATCTCTCAGTCTACAGCAAAAGCAAAATATGTAGCAACATTTATGAACTGCACTCAGACAATTTGGATGAAGCATGTATTAAGTGGTTTCAAAGTCACTGTATATGAACCAGTGAATATATTTTATGATAACACAAGTGCAATTAATATTTCCAAGAATCTGGTATTGCATGCTAGAACCAAGCACTTCGAGCTCAAGTATCATTTCTTGAGGGAGAAAGTTTAGAACAAAGAGGTTGTATTGGAACATGTTTCTAGTAAGGAGCAGTTAGCAGATATATTCACCAAGCCTCTACCGAAGGCTACATTTATCTATTTAAGAGGTAAATTAGGGGTGCTACCCCTTCAAGAGGTGAACTAAATGTATGTCATCCACATCAGTCAGGTATTGCATTGTCAAATCTTTTCAAGATTGGTGTGTTGAAGGATGCTACTCCTCAGGGGGAGCAGCATAGTAGATCATGGATGTTTGTGCCTCCACTTTGGCATTGTTGTCAAAGGGGGAGAAGATGTGAAGCAGAAAAGATATTTGCAGTATTGGCTACACATAATATGGAAGAGATTGGGAGAAGATGTGAAGTTGAGAGATATCTTTGTATATTACCATGTATATTGCCATCAATGCCAAAGGGGGAGATTGTTGGCATATGTGCAGAGTTGGATGACATGATGATATTGTATGTTGTCATTGATGTCAATATGCTGAAGTATGAACCAGTATATTGAAGAAAGCAAATTGGCAAGAGAACCGGTATGTTCATATGAAGTGAATCGGTATGATGATGTGAACCGGTATATGCAAAAAGGTGAACCAGTATGTGAATCGGTATATGCAAAGTTTTTATTGGGGTTTCATTCAATATGACTACTAGTTGGTAGTCTCAGCTTCAGGGTTTCCGGTTGATGAATTTCAAGTCTATGTGATTTGACTGACAAAATCCTCTGATGAGTTAGCATTGAAATGAAGATCAGATCATGTTGCCACGTCAGCCTTGTGCACATGAAGAATTTCCTTGAGGCTATTGCATGAAGAAGATTGATCCTATCTACCTCAGGAATGTGTGAAGTCTCAGTAAATGGTGGAGAGCGCATGATGGGTTAGTGGAGAGCGCATGATGGGTTATCATCCTCGAAAAGTTGTGAAGAATGGACGATGGAGAACATCTTGAGATTTGTTCAAGATTGTTTTATCCTATGTAATGTGATTGAACGGTTAGGATTGGATCGACTGTATTGATAACCTAGATGCTTAGGGTTTTAGGTTTTGGTTACCGACCTAATTGTTGTCTATAAGGTCGATGATGATTTGCATTGTGAAGTTGTTGGAAAATGTTATGTGTGTATCCAAGTGAAGAGATACTTGATTCTTTCCAAACTGGTGCAGTGAGTAGAGATCTGTAGAGTGTGATTACAGATGTAAAGGAACTAAAGTGGATTTGCCTTGGCATTAAGTGTTGTTATAAGATCAATGTATTACTTGTTGACTTCTAACCATTTCAGTAGTTGGAAAATCCCTTTATCGGGTAGATTTAACAAGCTTTTTGTAAATCCTTTAACAGGGTGACTCAAAATCATTGAGTTCTTCAAATCCTCTTGCAAGGTAACATTAACATGGTTATAACCTTTAACCGAGTATTTAGCCATCCCTTAACCGGTTGATCCCTAGCAGGATCGGTTCCTAGAAGAACATGTTGTAAAGTCTGTAACTGGACTAGGCTCCTAATAGAGCGGACTTCAGAAGAGTTCAAGAACAACTTATGGGTATTCATCCCCACCATGGTTTTTCCCAGTTGGGTTTCCACATGAAAAATAAGTGTGTTATGTGTGATGCTTTAGTGTTTTTTGTCAAGTGGTAATGCATGCTGATCTAGTGGTCATTATATTTATAATGTATTACTTGTTTAAGCATATGGGTGAAGTGGAAATGACATAGTAGGTTTTGCATGATGAATACTAAGAGGTGGGGGGGGGGTGAATTAGTATACAAATAAATACTGAACTCAAACACTTAAACAATTTAGCAGTTAACCGGTATAGTAGATTTACTAACAAACCAGTTAAGACAAATGCAAACCAAACAACAACTAAAGCATTCACCCACAAGAGAACAATGACCATAACACAAGAGATTTTGATGTGGAAACCCAAATGGGAAAAATCACAGTGAGATGAAACTCACAAGTAACTATCTGCAGAATAGTAACCAGACCGGTTAAGGTCATACATTGTTCTTCACCAGAACAGATCCTGTCAGGAATCTAGATCTCTATTAGGAGATAAGTCCAATTAAAGACTACCTTGTGAGAGGATTTCAGATCCATAGTTGTGAACCACCTTGTTAGAGGATTTACAAAGGCTTTTCTGGGCCTACCTGGTTAAGGGTTTCAGACTTGTCGAAGATGTGAGTAATCAACAAGTGAGTGATCTAGATACTAGCACAATATGCTTGGTTAGATCCTTGATAGCTCATTGTTAATGCATTTTAGCATTACTTCAGTCTTCAATATCTCCACACTTTGTTTCTTCACACAGACCTAATCTTCTTCTATGATCGCACATACAAAAACTTCATCAATCAACTTAAACCCTCATAACTTCTAAAACCCTAGACATGTTGTCCTTATAAAGAAATCTGATTTCATGTCAGTCCAATAGGACTACATTGCAAGTTCCTAGGTTCAGTGCATTTGGACACATTTGGTAACACAACACAAAATCATCGCCAAAGTGTTGGTGGATGATAACTCATCACAAAAATACCAGTTGGTAACTCATCACAGAGTAATACCGGTTCATACATTTAACCAATTACCGGTTCACACATTTTACCAATTACCAGTTTGTCAAAATGAAGACTGGGAAAAATGATAATTTCTTTGTTCCACTTGAGATCCTCAAACCACTTAAGGTCTTCATACCACTTGAGATCGGTAAACACTTTCTGCAAAATACCGATAGTCTAAAGACTATAATACATAATACTGGTTGGAACAAATACCAGTTGAGCATAACTCATACATACAAAAAGTGATCTCAAAAAAAGTGCGTGTCCATCAATGACAATCACAATATCATCAAAATGCCAACAATTTCCCCCTCTGGCATTGATGGCAACACTTTGGAAAATTTTGACCTCTAAGTGTTTTTCAACAAAAATATGCCATAATCAAAATTAATCCCCCTAAACATATACACTATCCCTTTTTCAGAAATTACAATGTATACTATTCCCTTAAAGAGATAAAAATGAAAGTATACATAACATTCACCAAAATTTTTGATACTACTCCGCCTTTGCCAACAATGACAAAGTACTGCAGAATAACCCCTATTTCTCATTATCATAATAAATGTTTATGACAATACTGAGTGAAACTTATCAAAAACCGATTTAAAATCCTACATAAAAGTCTTCATGGATAAAGACCATGACTTAATTAATGAGGTAGTAACCTCACTTTCTGTCTGCATCTGAGATACCTATTCTTCCATGGCATCAATTGTGCTCATCTCTTGAGTGACCGTTAAAGCTTCCAGATTGAGAAAGCACTTCTGAAGTATTTACAGTCTGGGTAGTAAAACCAGTTGAAGTTCCTACAGATCTTTGGTCTGGTTGCTAATCTCCAACTCTATCCTGGCCAACTGGAGCTGAAACCGGTGAACAGTTTGCCCATATGTAGTAAAAGAATCATAGGGTGTCTTAAAGGTGCTTATGTATGCCTGCAAATCAGATTGCAGTTTTTCCCATCCGTGCAAGCACATCATCACAAAATAGATGGGGTTGGCTGATTTTGCTTAACCGTACCTTGCCCTCATCCATAACATCTCTAATGTTCTTCTGTTGTTTCAGAAGTTCAGAATGGAGCTCATTCAGTTTCTTCACTAAGGCAGTGTTTAGTGCCTTTTGATGCTTCTTCTGTGCATTAACTTCAACAACTTCTTCTAGACATTGTACCTGGTCCTCTACAACTGTACATAGAAGTTTTAGTTGGACCAAAGAGGAATCGGTACTTGGGATGTTAGTACCGGGAATCAAAATAGTAAGAGTGTCGATCACAATTTGAATAACATCTTGCTCCTTTTTCCTCCTTAATGTTTCCAGTCGCTCTTGTGCAAGCTTAATGCTTTGGAGTAGCTCTGATTCATTTGTCGATTGGAGGTCAATAGGACTGGTGATGTCATCCAGTTTAGCTTGACCACCAGTTGCCTTTGGGGTCTCCACTTGTGTGCTCTTTGTCACTTCCTTCTTCTCTTTGGCTCTTTGCTTTTCCTCTTCTGCCTTCTTTTGCTCCTCTTCTTCTTTCTTTTTCTACTCTTCTTCCTTCTTCCTTTCTTCTTCCTTCTTCTTCTCCCTATTTTTTTTCCTCTTCTCCTCTTTTCTCCTCTTCTCCTCTTCTCTCTACTTCTCCTCTTCTTTTTGATTCTCCTCTTCTTTCTTTTTCTCTTCCTCTTTCTTCTTTTCCTCTTCCTTCCTTTTCTCTTCTTCTTTCCTTTCCTCTTCCTCTTTCTTCTTCTCCTCCTCTTTCTTCTTTTCTTCTTCTTTCCTCTTTTCCTCTCCTTTTCTCTTCTCTTCTTCCTATTTCCTTTTCTTCTCTTCCTGTTTCCTCTTCTCTTCTTCCTGTTTTGCTTTCTCTTTGTCAGCCTTTTCTTTGTCCCATCTCTCCTTGTCTGATTTTTCTTTTTTAGTTTCTGGAGTGACATATTCAACATCTAACGCATCAACATCATTCATGTCTACCTATTCTATTACTCTTTCTCCTTTATCATCAAATTCCTCATCCGGTTTTCTAGTTTTCGGTTCCTGTTCGGCCTTCTTGTTAGCCTCAGAGACTTGGTGCAATCTCAAAGCGGCTTTGGCATGGGAGTGTGTATCTTTCACCACTTCAGAGACTTTACCTTCCAGTAACAATAATCTTTTTCTTCTCATGAAGAAGAGGCCTTTGTACTTATCCATGATTTCATAGAGCTCAGAATTTGACACATCAGGAAAATATTGTGCAAAGATTTCCTCTCTTATTTCCTGTTCTTTTTCAATAGAAATGCGCCATTTGTTATCTAAAGAATTGTATAAATAATCTCGTGTCACCAATCTAATTTCTGATGGTGACCGGTCATTAATACATAGATATTGAATTCCTTCTTGTTCAACTTCCTCCTTTTCATTATCATTAAAATCATCAAAGTGATCTATTAAATCACTTAGCACTTTTCTCCTAACATTCTTGATAGTCCTTTGACAATGTGTCAAGGGTTTGTAAGAGAAAATATCTATATTTACTGGTGCTGATGATGCCGGTTCATTACTGGTTGTCTTTGCATTCTTCGTTGTTTGCCTAGTCTTCTTAGGCTGCACTTCGGGTTCTGTATCCTCAGAATCTAGTGAGTTTCTCTTAGTCTTCCGCTTTCTTTCAAAAGCCTTTGCGGGTGCAACTTCCAGTTTCTTTTTGGCTGGTAACCGCTTGGTCACTTTAGGACTTGCTGAGGTAACTGGTGCCGATACGGATGGTATTGCCTTTCCCTTCTTCATTGAAGGTTCTTCAATTGGTTTTATCCTTTCTAAGTAGGTGCGGGTTCTCTTCTTCTTCAGATCAAGAGGCAAGGCAAGTAGGGTAGAGGCATACCCATCTAGCATGTCATACATCACCTCATATCCCATGGGCTCAGCTTTTTCTTTTCTAGGCTCCACCACCTCCATTGTGCACTCATCTACTCTGATGATAAAGCAAATGTCCTCTTCATACTTCTTAACAATATCGCCAGATATCCTCATCTGCTGGCTCATCTTCTGCTTGAATTCATCAAAAAATTTGTTCAAGAATTCAGGATACCCAGTTCCCACCACTTGAAGACTTTCTCTGATTTGTTTGGTAACCGGTTGGTCAGCAGACCATTGAATATCACTGACTCTCAAAAAATAGCCTTGAAAGTAGAAAAATAGACCTACCAAAAGTTGTCCAAATTTGAATCTCAGGGCACTATCTTATTTGATGGAATTTAGGTTTATTAGAAGTTGTTTCTGCATACAGGTGCAGAGATCAAATTGTAGCGTCCTAAAATTGCGACACTTGCAATTTTGACTGCATTTCGGTCTTCATGATGGCGACGCAACACGCAACCTGAATGGAGACCCCGAAACCTGATTATGACACTAAAAACTGCATTTTCTAGCACCCTGGCCTGAACCTCCTTGCACCTTGCTGTCCCGGGAGGTGGGACCAGAGCGCCCAGCGCCCTGGTCCTTCAGGACCAGGGAGCCCAGTGCCCTGGTCCCTGGGTCCTATTTTGGGCCCGGTCTCCTAAGGGGTCTCGGGTCTTTTTGTTTGCAAATTGGAAATTAAACTTTCCTGGTCGACCTAAGGTTGGGAAAATCAGTCTATCAGCCCTAAATGACAAGTATATAAACTACATTTTTCTCTCTCATTTGGCATGAAGAGGATATGTATACAAGCGTGGAAACTATACTCAAACATTCAAGCATTCAAACATTCAAGCATTCAAGCATTCCTTTTAAGTCTCCATTCAAGGCTAAGTGTTGCATTCAAGACAAGGATTCAACCATTGAAGAGGAGATCACATACAACATACTACAACAACATACAACATCTATACCTTCGCACATAAGGATACAAACATCCTTAGAACAAGGTATTAGTACTTGTTTTACAGTCATTTACATTTACAACACTTGCTCATTTCTTGGTTAATTCCAAAACCGGGGTTTGACCTAAAGGCAAACCCCTAATCCCTAACCCCCCAATTGTCTTCGCTTTTCTGTGTGTAGGTTGCAGGTACACGGCTGAAATTGAAGATCTGGAATCCTTGTGCAGAGATGAACAGATCCCCCTTCGTTTCGCGGATTTTTCGGAGGACCGTGGCGCCGGGCGCCATCGTCCTGACAACTTTTGCTCAAATTTGCAGGACAGTGCCATATCGACATTTTACTGCTAATTCCAGGTCAACAGCTTCATACTGTATCCCTATCTCAGTTTATAAGTGAATCTTGGTCATTTTCTATGCATTCCTAGCTTAATTCTTCTATGCACATTCTTTACAAAAGAGGGTAGCCTTGCTGTCTTAACCCTTGAAACTCATTTAGCATCCAATCTTGCATTGTGTGGGATTGGATCTTGTGGGTTTCAACCCCTCTTTTGAATGTAAAGTCTCTCCCCTAAGTGAAAACCATCAACCCTAGTGAATCTCCCTTCTCTCTCCTCAGAGTTGGAAGAGGGGAGAGCAACTAGGGTTCGATCGTGATTTTCCGCTTTACATTTTGGTGAACCCGACGTGAACATCCTTTCTGATTATTCATAGTTAGATTTGAAAATTGGATTCCTTGATTACATTTCCATGTTTGATCTTTGGCAAAATTTTAGAGGTAAATTGCATAAAAACCCTAAATTTTCTTTTTAAGTAATTAAACTTGTGAAATGTTTAATTATTAATGCTTGTTTCAGATCTGCCCTTCTATTACAAATTATCAATTCATATTTGTGCTTTAATTTTGAAAATTAAGTGGTTAAGTGTCAAAACCCTAATTTTTGAAACCCTCTTGATTCAACCTTTGTCCAACAATTTCACTAATCAAAACATCTCCAAATCAGCTGTAACTTTGGATTCCGCAATAAAATGACAATATCTTTCATCCCTGAAAATTTGGAAAAAAGTTGTGAGGACCGTGTGCACTCCGAGCGCCATCATCCCCGACATTTTTTCTGAAATTTCGGGAGCTAGATCTTACTGTATTTTCCTGCTAAAATCTAGAATTTTGACTGATTTTATCAATTTTAACACCTTCAAAATTACAGTCAAAGTTGGTCTTGTGATTGCTTGGATTAAGGCTTCTAAACATTCAAAAATCATCAAAATTGAAATTTTGTGTCAAAATTGTGTTCTTACTGTCCTAAATCTGAAAAGTGTGTTTGCATTCATTCGAAATTTCAGTGCTTTATTCAAATTCTTACAATTTGTGACTTTTGAAATTAAGTGCTTAATTACAACAACTTTAATTTCCGCTTTCAAAATTGAATTTTGCGTGAAATTGAGTCAATTTTTGAATTTCAAAATTTGCATTGCTCTTGACATTCCCTCTAAAATCATAAAATTCAAAATTTCAGTTTCCCTCTCTTTTCCAAAATTCAAATTTTGCATTTTTCAACAATCCTGATAGGGTTCAATTTTGAATTTGCAACTTTAATTTGGCCTATCTACAGATCGTAAAATCACTCAATTTTTTCACATCAGCTCTACAATCATCATACCTTTCATCCCTGCAAATTTCAAAAAAAGTTGCAAGGACCGTGTTGCACTCCGAGCGCCACGGTCTCGGACATTTTTTCCGAAATTTCGGGAGACTGTTGTGATTGCATTTAACAGCTTAAATCCAGAAGATTGGCTGATTTTACTGAAAATTGCTACCTCTAAATTCAAAATCTTCTCTCTCTTTCTAGTGCATGAGTTTTACAACAATAAGCCCTACTTACATTATTCCCGTTAGACGAAGCCGTAGAATTAAGTCTTTCCGAGGTTTAACTACTGAGGGATGGAACCTAATTTGAATAGCCTTTTTAACGAGGACATGGGTAATTCCTCTAATCCTCTTAATGATGAAGAAACTCTCCATGAGGTTTCTGAAGAACAACTTTCAAAATTGGATAACCAATTTGACGATTTTCGACAATGGATGTCTCAAGAATACCCTGATAGTCAAGCTCTTCCTTTAATTGAGGGTCTAAAACGTATGCTTCAAAGTGATAAGAATGGAATTGATATTTTGCGTGGTATTGCACACATTGTGGATTCGAATGTGATGCCTATGAAGAGTTGTGCTGAAAATTTGGGTTATACACAACCTCCTACTCAAGTCAATCATTCTATTCCTTTGACAACTCCTATTGCTAGCATACCTACCTTTACATCAAACATAATGGCTACTTCTACACAAGACATTCCTCTTGTGATCACCAGTCATGGGGGCAACCCTTCTTCTTCAATTAACCCTCTTCCTTCATTTAATCTGACTTCTTCATTCATTCCTTCAATGAGTGTCCCTATTATATCTCCACAAATGAAAATGACGCAAGGGGGCAATTCATTTAACCATTCTATTCCTCCTTGTAGTGTTCCTCCTGTCCAATCATCTCCTATGACTAATTATCATAGAGTCCCACCACCTTACTCTTTACCTTCTTTCAATAACATAACACCTCCATCTCAATCTAACACATCCAATATGAATTCTTCGACTGAAGCGACCATTAACAATCTTGCACAAACTGTCTCCTCTTTACAGCAACAAATTGCCTCTATGAATCAATCTAAGTTTAGTGTGCCCACATTTGACGTTGCGAGCCCACTTTCTCTTGATATTGTCCGAGCTATTCCTCCTAAACATGTTGAAATCCCGCATTTGGAACTATATAATGGTAAAGGTGATCCTCTAACACATGTTAAGACTTTTCAAACAATATGTACTGATTTTGCTTATGACCAAAGGTTGCTTGCAAAACTGTTCACTAGAACATTAAGAGACAAAGCCCTACAATGGTATTGCTCGTTGCCTTCTTATTCTATTACTTCTTTCGAACAACTTGCAAATGCTTTCATTCAACAATTTCAAAACAATATAAGTCCTAAAGTTACTTTGATTGATTTAATGCATTGTAAACAAGGTGTTAAAGAAAAAGTGACTGATTTCATTGGTAGATATAAGCATTTGTATGCTCAAATTTCTTTTCTAGTGCCTGACAATGATATTCAAAGAATCTTTATTTCTAATTTACAAAAAGATATTCGAGATAAACTTCTGTTTTCTGAGTTTACTTCTTTCCAACAGTTGTGTGCAACTCTTCACAATTATCAACTGACTGTGAGTCAAATGGAACAATCACATCCTATGGCTCCAAGTGATAAGGGTGATAGCAGTCAACAACCATTTGGGAAGTTTAAACCGAACAGAGATTCCATCAAATTCGATGAAAACATCATCAACAACAATGTGAATGCAGCATCAGGTGTGCCTCCTATTTCTAAATTTTTCAAGAAAGAAAGAAAGTATACTCCTTTGAATGAATCATTACATAGTATTATGAATAAGTTATTGGAACAAAATGTGCTTATTCTTCCTCCTATAAGATAAATTGATCCTACAAAGATTACTTCACCTTCTTTTGATAACAAAGCTTTTTGTCAATTTCATCGTCAGCCTGGGCATGATACTGAAAAATGTTTTTCTTTAAAGGGTAAAATTCAAGATTTGATTGATAATAATACTATTTCTATTTCTGGAGTGAATGATAAAGGCAATACATCTGTAGCTCCTCCTAATCAAAACCTTCAAATTTTCACTGATCCATTACCTTCTCATACCTCTAATGCAATTGAGACTAATGATTCCTCTCTTTCATCTGATGGTCTTGTGTCTATGACTCCAAATGTGATTAACTTTGTAGAGCAGCAAGAAATCCCTAAAGAACCTTCCATCACATTTGATTCTAGTGAAACCATTAGAGCACCTGATGGTCCTTTATACATAGTTGCAAAAGTCAAGAATACACCTTGCCGTGTAGTGCTTATTGATTCTTCGTGCATGGTTAATGTTATTACTGAAGAATTTCTTTTTACTTTGCAATTGAATCAAGTGATTTATGACAAAACAGATGTGATTGTGAAATTATTTGATGCATTTTCTTCTCCTACAATTGGTTCTATTACATTGCCTATTGAGGTCCATAACAAATCCCTTGATGTGAACTTTGCTATTATTCCATCTTCCGAACAATTTCGTGTGAAGCTTGGCTATCCTTGGCTATCTTCCATGAAGGCTATTGCTTCTCCTATTCATAAATGCTTGAAATTTACCCATAATGGTGAAGTTGTTACTGTCAATCATAGTCTCTTTAAACCAACTGAAAGAACTTCTAGCGTTCCTATTGATTACTTTTGGCCTAAACAATTCCAATCTCTTCCTCCGCGAAGTGATCATCTTTTCAAATCTTATCAAAAGTGGAGAACAGATATGATCCTATCTCTAAGTGAACCTAGAACACCTAAACTTGATATTCCTATCATTCTTGAGAAGGAAGTTCTTCCTTTGAAAGATAAAACTAATGTCTTTCCTCAAGAAGATTCCCAACCCATCCCTATGGATGTGACTATGTCTATATCTAATAAACTTCCTAAAAGTAGACCTATCCCTACTCGTCATGATGGACTTGGTCTCCTTCCTAAACCAAAAATTCCTCCTTTATATGGAGCAGTTCCTCCTCCGTTCTTTTATAGAGAGAAGAGACCTTCTTCTTCTCCTATTGTCCAGCCTAAGAGACCACAACCTAAACACCCAAGTAATAAGGATGAGAACATTCCTCCTCCTCAATCTTCTCCACTTCCTACTAAGACTAGACGAAATCGTTCTGCACGTGAACGTCGACGAAAGTGTCGTCTTAGAGCTCAAGCAGCTGCTTCTCAAACTTTGCAATCTCCAAAAACACCTTCAACAAGCATTATTCCATTTTCTCCTTAGCCGATGATTGAGCCGAAATCTCCTAAACATAAGATGCATGATGGTCTTGATCCTGTGCGAGTTAAAGATCCTATTTTTATAAATCTTGATGATGATATAGATGAAAATGTTATTCATGATGAAAATGTTACTCCTCTTGCTTCTGATAGTGAATATGAACTTGTTGATGTTGATAAACATTTATCTAATGAATTTTCTAAAGCACTTATCCTAGCTCCTAGACAAGAACAACGTGGCTCGGAACATGAACATAGCCCTTGTTTGGATCTTGTGATAGCTCCATCTGCTGTGTTGGATGTTCCTCCTCTAGCGTGTTCCCTGCCTTCTCGAAACATTGATCAGTAAGATCGGGGGGTAGATGACGTGCTAGACTAGTTTCATTAGCATAGCAGATTCTTTCCCCCTCTCTTTTGTTACTTCTTCTATATGTTACTCTCATTCTTCTATTTGTTGTCCTTAGTGTTGTCTACTTGAGGACGATGCAAAGCATTGAGATCTCTTTTGGTCTCTCTCATGTTGACTCAAAAGACACATGTGTTTCCTTCTTCTAGGTGACCTTCCTTGATTGGGGAATGAAGAACAATTATGCATACATACATATGATACATATACATGAATTATCATAGAGCATACTGACCCCAAGGAAAGCGAAGTCACCTCGTGCTTTGTGTTTTGTGTCTATTATCCTTGGGTTTATCTCACACTTGGTGGCTAAATCCTTGCGATAACGTGCTCCTTTCCTTTCTCATTTCTTATGTGTATCACTACGTTAAAACAATCACCCCCGGTGAGGCGTGTGCGATCGCTTTAACGTAGGGGGGCATACACCCCGTCTATCCTTTCTAGATACTTGAAAATTTCTTGGCGAACTTAGCTTTGCCTTGAAAATTTTTGGTATTTCTTTTGCATGACTCATAGTGAGGGAACCTTACTACTGACAGTCATGGTTCTCCCTCATGATCTTCCCTTTTACTTTGTCAATCGAAGTTGTAAGATCCTTAGTCCACTGGGGGCTTGGTGTGTCTTGCCTCTTTGATGTGGTGAAAGTCTTTCAATATTGTTTCCTTGTACTTTACCGGAAGTATGAGCATACATACTCCCGCTAAAGTGGGGGCTAAATGTAGCGTCCTAAAATTGTGACACTTGCAATTTTGACTGCATTTCGGTCTTCACGATGGTGACGCAACACGCAACCTGAATGGAGACCCCGAAACCTGATTATGACACTGAAAACTGCATTTTCTAGCACCCTGGCCTGAACCTCCTTGCACCCTGCTGTCCCGAGAGGTGGGACCAGAGCGCCCAGCGCCCTGGTCCCCAAGACCATGGCGCCCAGCGCCCTGGTCCCTGGGTCCTATTTTGGGCCCGGTTTCCTAAGGGGTCTCAGGTCTTTTTGTTTGCAAATTGGAAATTAAACTTTCCTGGTCGGCCTAAGGTCGGGAAAATCAGTCTATCAGCCCTAAATGACAAGTATATAAACTACATTTTTCTCTCTCATTTGGCATGAAGAGGATATGTATACAAGTGTGGAAACTATACTCAAACATTCAAGCATTCAAACATTCAAGCATTCAAGCATTCCTTCTAAGTCTCCATTCAAGGCTAAGTGTTGCATTCAAGACAAGGATTCAACCATTGAAGAGGAGATCACATACAACATACTACAACAACATACAACATCTATACCTTCGCACATAAGGATACAAACATCCTTAGAAAAAGGTATTAGTACTTGTTTTACAGTCATTTACATTTACAACACTTGCTCATTTCTTGGTTAATTCCAAAACCAGGGTTTGACCTAAAGGCAAACCCCTAATCCCTAACCCCCCAATCGTCTTCGCTTTTCTATGTGTAGGTTGCAGGTACACAGCTGAAATTGAAGATCTGGAATCCTTGTGCAGAGACGAACAGATCCCCCTTCATTTCACGGATTTTTCGGAGGACCGTGGCGCCGGGCGCCATCGTCCCGACAACTTTTGCTCAAATTTGTAGGACAGTGCCGTATCGACATTTTACTGCTAATTCCAGGTCTGCAGCTTCATACTGTATCCCTATCTCAGTTTATAAGCGAATCTTGGTCATTTTCTATGCATTCCTAGCTTAATTCTTCTATGCACATTCTTTACAAAAGAGGGTAGCCTTGCTGTCTTAACCCTTGAAACTCATTTAGCATCCAATCTTGCATTGTGTGGGATTGGATCTTGTGGGTTTCAACCCCTCTTTTGAATGTAAAGTCTCTCCCCTAAGTGAAAACCATCAACCCTAGTGAATCTCCCTTCTCTCTCCTCGGAGTTGGAAGAGGGGAGAGCAACTAGGGTTCGATCGCGATTTTCCGCTTTACAAATATGACACATCTTCCATGATCATTTTGTAGGCAGCATTCACCACAGTAGTAGAGACATAGTTTATTCTACTAGCATAGAACGTTCGATATCTGATCACCATGCAAGCATACTTGACCAAATCATCCTTAATGGTGTTGACGGTCATTCCCCGTTGGTTGCTCACAGAACTGGTGAGCTTAGTCATTTTAGTCTTGATGACTTTTCTTAGGGCTAGCACCTCACTAGTGTTGCAGAAACCGGTGATGACATGAATGGCTTCAAGCGTAATATCATGTGTCCTCTCGAGATACATCTTGTCGCCATGCACTCTGCTCAGAATGATGCAGATGTGATCTTCTATAAATTATTTAAGAAAGTACATCGCATTGTGAAGTTTCTTCCTCTCCAAGATGATGTATTCTGGTTTTATCTTTTTGTCATCCCCGCAGAACAGACCTAGCTGGGAATGGATCACTAGAGATCCTAGGTCTTCCAATTTACAATCAATGTACCCTGAAATATCATCTTCCACTATGACTCCAGTAGGTATCTAGGATAGGGCATTGTATTTCATCTTTCGTTGGATAAAATCCACTGAATCAACAGGTGTACTAGGATTGGAGTGCGATGCAGAAGCCATGATTAACTGAAAAACAAGAATTTTGAGAAATACCTTCAAAATTTTGAAATTTGGGGTTTGTCAATACAATGCACACTTCACCACTTCGATTGTTTGAATACTACTTAGTATTCTTCACTGATAGGTTGCAAGTACCTCAGAATTCTTCTGCAAGATTTCAATTCACTCTGAATCGCAAGTCAAATCGCCTGTGGTGGCTCTGCACTTGAAAATTTCTTGCTCGCAAATTGATAAATGAAAATGACTTGAAAATCCCTTTTAAACAAATTCTTCACCTACCATAATAAATGCTCCACCATTAGGTTATAAACCCTAATTTTGCCTTTTATCATTTCTGGTCTTTTGCTGATTGACAGGTAACGCATACCGGTTAAGGTCTTTTACCAGTGTAAACCGGGGGTTCGAAACTTTTCACCGATTTGTTCCCCTTAAGCTTTTCTGAAACTTAGTTTGCCAGTTCAGCGACTTCCACACAAGGTGCAGAAACCGGTTCTTCTTGTGACACTTTTTCAAGTTTCTTCGTCCATGTTGTCTTCATATCCACTTGAACAGTTTCAACATCAATCTTTTTGTTATCACTATTTAAGAAATGGGTTTTCTTTTCCCATGATTGGCTAAGTTCTTGAAATTTTGAGTCAGGTATGCTATTAATTGCTTCAAATCAGTTTTAGGTCTTTAAGGGTTAAGGGTTTTTAGTTTTTAATCGCTCAAATGTCTGATCAAAACCCTCTGGCTTCTATTCCTACGTTACTTTATTCACTTAAGTAATGGGTCTTGGGGTTGTGTGAAGTGTCCACCCTTGTTATTTACCTAGGTGGTCGTTAAATAATTGTAAAAATCTATGCCTTATGCCTTTTCCTTCTAATGTTGTCGGGTCCAGTAAGTGTCGCGCAACTTTCAGATGAATCTACAACTTTCGCTATTTCATTAGGCAAAGTTGCGGGTGTGTTATGCTCTATGAAATAGTGAAAGGAAAAAGCATGTTCGATTGTGTGCATTGGATCTAGTTTAACGAGACTCCATCTCACTTTCAATCTAACGGCTGGTGTTGATTCACAGCCAAAATGAGCGAGTAAATTACCTTTCGCAAAATGGCGAAAAGGTTTGGTGGTACCCAATGGTGAAGACTTTTCCACGGTTAAAAGGCAATCAAGTTTAAAAGAAATTGATGGCCCACATTGTTTCATGGCTGAGAGATGCTCACATGTTATGCTCTGTGAAATAGTGAAAGGTTTTTGGGCTCGGGCAAAAGAGGTTCATAAGAGGCATAACAGATGCGCAAGTCCTCGAGATCTAACGGCTAGCGCAGTTTCGCAGGAGAAAGATGCTCGAAAGATAGCTTTCGCAAAACAGCGAAATGACATGGAGTTACAAGAAAGCAGTCCAGCTAGTTGAGATGGCAAGTAAGACAATGACATGTGGCCAAAAATCAAAGTGGTCAGGAAATTGGATTTAAGGACTAATGGGTGAGTCCAAGAAGATGAGTCATACTGCGGGATAAGAAGTGACCTGGCAGATACAAGTAGCAAGGATGAAGTGGATCCTGCTGATTTCTTTCAGCGAATAAGAAGGTGACACGCCAGTTTAGGAATGACCAAGTTCCAGGTGGGTAAATCTAAGTCAGAAGACTTGCGTTTGCTAGTTTCAAGTAGGTTGTTAAGCATCAAGCAATTTTGATACGATCTAACGGTTCACGTGAATTCATGAAAGTAAGATGCTAGTGTTTTAAGGTCTGTGAAATGGCGAAAGAGCTAGTGGGCCTAAAGAATAGATAAGGCATAAAGGTAAAAGATAATCAACTCTATTTTGATCCAAGGGTTCTCGTTGCTTCGTGGCTGCAAATCAACCAAGGATTAAGGCCTGCGAAATGGTGAAAGAGAAAGAGAGGTTCTTTCTAGCATGACGTGGAATGATAGCTGCTACTTCTTGTAAAGCTTGATGGTGATGTGTCAATTGACACGTAGTTTCAAAAGGTGATTAAGGGCCTGCCAAGGTGTAACTAGTGGTTATGCAGGAAGTAAGACACGTGGTTGACTCTGAACTAAACCCAAAGAGTTTTCCAGGGCTAATGGTCGAGTGCCACGTGGCATTTGTTAACCGGTGAATAAGTGGGGTAAGAAATGTCTGGATAAAGGTCTCACTTAATTGATGTTCATCTCAAGATTGATCCAATGCTTCTCGTTGTTTTGTGGCTTGAAGATGGAAGCAGATTAACCCCTACAAAATAGCGAAAAACTGTTAGCCGTCAAGATGAGGCACGGTTAGTGAAAAAGTTGACAGTCCCGGTAGGAGTTAAAGGCTGGGTGGTTAGAGTTCCATCTAATGCTTGGCATAGCTTCGCGAAAGGAAAATGCTCAGAGGATAAAGCTTGTGAAATGGGGAAAAGGAGGTAGGGCCCAGATGCAAAGGTAAAGAGGTTAAAATAGTGTAAAGACCAATCAATTCTCATCTGATCAGATGGCTAGCACGATTTCATTAGGCAAAATTTCTAGGATTTTATGCTCTATGAAATGGCGAAAGAGTGAAAAGAAAATATATAGGCATGTTATGACCCGTTGGAGCAAAATTTTTGAATTCTTCTATGAATTCAATTCTGAAAGGATGTTCAAAGCATGCGGTATCAATGTCGTAGTTAAGAGCCTGACTACCGTATATGATCTTGCATCAATTGAATGAAGGCATCATTTTGAAAAATTGTTGTAGAGAAGCGGCTGCAGAGCAAATTTCTTCAGTTGCAGAGCAAATTTCTTCAGTTGCAGAGCGGATTTCTTCAAGCCAAAAATAGGTTCTATTGTACTCTTGCTTGGCAATTACTTGACAGTGTGTTTTAATTGGGGTTTTGATTTGTTACAAAATGGTTGGGGCTAGTAATTAAGTTGCTTGCATAAGTTCTTAAGATGGCACCTAAAAGAGAATTCTCAGGAAAGGTTAATTACCAGGAGAGGGCTATCTATGATGATTTCCTAGAATAGTTGACAATGTCAACTAATGTGGTAGCAAAGGTAAAGGAATTAGTGCCAAGAGCTCCTCGCCTAAAAATAGGAGAAGGATTGTATGACAAGGGCAATTGGCTAAGAGACCCTCAAATTGGGTTGTCTGGGTTGGGATTATTTAAGGTTGGATTTGGTATGAGAAACTCCCCAGCCCCAATGAATAGTATCTAGGAGTTGGACGTAGGCAAATTGGTGGTCCCTGGAGTATTCATGGATGTGGATATCTTAACTCAGATTGCACACAACTATGACCCAATCACAAGGCGTGTTAGGGATATAAGTGGGAAAACTCTCATTGAAATAAACAATGAGGAGTTTATAAATGATTTTGGGTTTAGTGAATTTACCAATTTTTTAGAGCCTATTAATTTTAAATCACTAGCTCAGGTTTACAGTGTGTAGAGGAACCACCTTAGAAATGGGCATCTTAAAGAATTCTTTGTGAAGATAGGTGGATTAACAATTGTAGGACCAAACATTGAGGAGCCTTTTTCTTTAAATCTGTTCACCCTTAGGGCCAAAGGACTATACTGGTCACTCTGCAAAATTTTAGGAGAAGATGCTGAGGCAAATATGCCAACTCATTACATGTTAATGATTGCTCAAATTTTGAATCTCTCTTTGGTAGTGACCTTTGATTATGCTTCCTATATCACTGATGCCATCCATGAAGCTTTGATAGGAATAAAGAATGGGAAAGTGGATAGGCCTTTTGGATGGTACTCCCTCCTCATGCATTTATTTTTATTCAAGGGTGGTGACTATTTTGCAAGTGGAATGGATATTATGAAAGAGAAATATGGAGAGAAGATGCTAGTGTAGTTATGGAGTACAGTGTTGTCATGGGACAGAGAAGATGCTAGCTACTTAAAGTTTGATAAGTGTTTTGCATCTAAGATTAGGACTCTTATCTGTTCAGAGAATCCAAGAGTCCCTAAGGTTCTTTTGGAATTCATTAGGCCAAAAGAGTTTGCTGAGAATATTAAAATTGTCCACAATTGGGGTGATATCTACTTATACCCTGTCTCCACAGTTTTCAGAGTATATGGTTTCAAAGGCACTCCATTATTGTTTCCCTATCAGGTCCCTCTTAAAGTGGGAATTGCAGAAATCCCCAGGCAGATTGGTAGTGTGCAAGAGGCAGAGCTAACAGGCAGAGGTAAAGGGACCATTTTCAAATTTGTAATAATTAAAGGAGGTTGGAAGTATTTTGAATATTTCCTTCAACCATACCATTTATCAATTGCAGTATCCCGGTGTGTTGACCCTGAAGATTTCTTCAATGACATGTTCAGAAAGAGGGCAATATGCAAAGGTAGACCCCACCAATTCTAGTTTCCTGAAGACCTCATTAGGAATGAGTTTGATTTAGATGAGCAAGAGCTGAGGAAAGAAAAGTGGGTGGCCTACAAGAAGGCTTTGGACTTTGTGCACCAATTTGACACTAGCTATGACCCTTTGTCTAGCTTTCACCCCTTTGAAGAGAAGGTAAAATTCTTAATTCTTTGTTTTGAGGATGTGATGCAGACATTGAAAGAAAAGAGGGAGGTTGTAATTAAGAACAACCCTAAGAAAGAAAGACTAGTTCTTAATAGGTCTACATCTGCCAAAGCAATCCTTCCTGGTGATTACATGTTACATAAGAAGTCCAACTATAGTGTGTTGATGCCAACAATAGGGGGGCCTTCTACCTCAAAAAGGAAGAGGAAGATACAGGATGTCATTGACATTCAGGATAGCCCAAAGAAACAAAGAGTGGGAAAGGAAGTACAATCTGATGAACCTTTGTATTCCCCATCTCAATCCCCTATTCATATAGGAGATGAACAGGCAACAATTGAGCAACTATTACAATTAGGCAGTCTTGGAGAGATAGCATACACATATGATGAAGTAGAAGAGGGAATTCCAGAAGAGCCCCTTACTGCTGAGATGAACATTACTACTAATGAGTTCAAAGGCCAGGAGTGGGATCCTGAGATCAAGCAAGCCAGTGAGGATTTATTGGCTGATAATAAATTTGTTACATCAGGAGCTTTCATGCAATTTGTGTGGAAGTAGAATATTGATAAATTTAATGCCAGGTGTGAAAAGAGGAAAGGTGAGCAGCCCCATAAGGATCCAGCTGTGGTGGAGGAAGAGATAAAGAAAGAAATGGTTGATGAGTTTAAGACCATCACTCCTAAGAAAGGAAGATACATGGTAGCATAGGTTAAAGTACTCATTCTCCCTAAATGGGACATAGCAGATGCCTTGGTTTTAGAGGCAGTAAGAAAGGAGACCAAACCTATGGAGGGAGTCACTTTCAGCAAGGATAATGTTGCACTGGTCATGTGGTCTCTTAAAAGAGATGAAAATAAAAGGAATAAGGACACCCAAAGGTGAAGTTACCTTGGAGGAATGATAGTGAAAAAAGTGCAGAGCACTGAGGTAGTGGAAGCTACTAGCACTGTGCTAGAGACTGCAAAGTTTAGTGTTGTAGTAGTAGAAAGAGAAGCAAAAGAAAAAGCAAATCTCCAAGTTAAGTTGGAGACAATTTTAAAAGCTTACAATAGTGCCAAGGAAGAGGTAAGGGGTAAAGATAGCATCATTGCTAGTGCAGGAGCACCCTCCAAAGGGCTCCCACCATTTGCTTTTGATTGTGTTCTTTCTTCTTTATTAAGCCATTGTAAATAAAATAAGAGCCATGTGCTCATTGGTCTTAGTTTAGGTCCTAGTTGAGATCCTAGGGTCATAAGTCAAAGTTGAGTTTTTCTTGAAAATAGAGGGTATGTGTGCCTTTGTGGTGTTTAGGGTCCTTGTTAGCATGGTGGTGTCCTTAGGTTAGCCCAATGTGGGCCTAGGAGTCAAGGAAAGCAACTTTGAGAAAGTTGCTCAAAAGTTGCATGACAACTTTTCAAAAGTTGTCAAGCAACTTTTCCACCTAGTGGTCAAAATCTTTAGTTTAGCGTGGATAACCCTAATATGGGAACATAGACTGAGGAGAGGGTAGTATAAGTAGTTAAAAACCCTAAGAGAAGGGGTTGGATGTCAGTTGTTGTACGGCCCAAGCAAAGTGACTTGACTGTGACTGCAATTTTGTTGCCAGTTGGCACAAATGGAGTAAGACAAGATCATTAATGGATTGATTTTCGAGAAAAACTCTATTGAGTGTCTTGTATGGTGTATTTAATTTCATTGTGAGCATTTGGATTAGGTTTTGTTTTGCAGGTTGTGTGTGTTTGTAAATAGTTTGTAAACTTGCTTCTCACTGTCCAGTTTTGGACTGGTTTGTGTCAATGGGTTCATAACTCCATTCCCCATTGTGGAATCACCATGAAACCATGGGGAATGGGAGTATAGACCCTGTACAATACTTCAAAGCAAGCAAGGCCCTTGAAGATGTAGGGAGGCCATCCAAAGACCCACTCCTAGGTGATACTGGACAGTGCTCGGCTAGGAAGGGTTAAGTTGCAGAGGTCTTGCAGAGAAAGGAAGGTCAGAGGAGGAGATACCCTTTGGAGGAGTTGTAGATGGGTGAATGGAGCACCATTGGTGAGAAGGAGGAGCTTCCACCAATCTAGACAAGGTGGCAAGATCACCAAACCTACACTGTGACCCTGGCAGGCCTAAAAACCCTCTTTAAAACCCTTAAAACCCTTAAAATCCACCTAGGGCAGTGTACGGACACTTGGAGGCCCAAAAATAGAAAAATCCTTGAGCCCTTGCCAAATGAATAGCAGGTCTTTTAGGAAGTTTCAGAAGCATGTGCATCATTTGCAAGAGGGAGCCCTAAAAGTTCGGATAGGAGGCCTAATTGGTCACAATCCTTGTAGCCCTATTTTGTAGGTAAAACAAAAAATAGTGAAATTGGTAAGGGGTAGGAAGCTTGAAACCTCTTGGGGGCACATGAATAGGTGGAAAACCATGTCTTAGACCTAGCCTATCCTTGCTAGGACCTCAAAAGGTGTGGAGCAAGTCAAACCCTTATTAGCCTAAGTAAGGGTTCTTTGGATCTCATGAGTAGGTGAGACCTTAGGAGCAAAAATTCAAGTTGTTGGTGGGTGGATTGGGCAAGGTCATGGGATTCCACAAGTAGGGGAAGACCTAGAGACCCTAGGGTGTGATTAGTATACTTGGTGATCCAAGGAAAGGATCCAAGAGCATAGACTAGGCTAGTCTATCCCAAACACCATCCCATTTGATTGGTATCAGAGCAAGTTAAAGATTTGGTGGACCCTGTATGTCTCTGTACTCTGGTGAATCAGTAGGGGAAAGCACAATGGTCACTAATGCAGAGTTGGCTAGGGAGGTAGAAGAGCAGAAGGAGAAGAATAGACTCCTTGAAGAAGCTTTGAGTGAGATAAGGGATAAGCTGCAGGAAGTGGTGGATCAGAGGACACAAGGAACTTGGGGTGAAGACACCAAGGATAAAGGCAAGAAAGATATAGACATAGATGACATTATACCTAAAACAAATCCCTTGTTCAATGAATAACCTTTTGTAAAGGCTATTAAGGCTTTGAATACCAAAGCTTTTGAAGGATTGCCACATTTCAGTGGAAGGATGGACTTTGACACTATCATGGAATGGATTGAGGGTATGGAGAACCACTTTGAGTGTGAGAGAGTGATAGAAGCTCAAAAGGTTAAGGTTGCCAAATCAAGATTAAGGGGAGCAGCTTTGACATGGTGGAAGTACCTGCAAGAAGAGAGAGTTAGCATGGGGAAGCTACCTATTGCCAATTGGAAGGCCATGGTGAGTAAGATCAAGGAGAACTACTTACCAGAGGATTATGAAGTCCAAATTCATAAGAAGAGATAGGGATTGAAGCAAAAAGACCTTGATGTGACCTCCTACACCGAAGAATTTCAAAATCTTTGTCTTAGATCCAAAGTCCAAGAAGATGAATCTATCAAGGTGGATAGGTATCTAAGCGGCCTAAAGTGGAACATTCAAGAGGAGATAAGCCTATGGACCCCTACCACTATCCAAAAATGTCATCAACTTGCTACCAAGGTGGAAGAGAGGAACAAAAGGAAAGGAGACTCTAATAACAGGGGT
Organism: Cryptomeria japonica; assembly: GCF_030272615.1. NCBI lineage: Eukaryota > Viridiplantae > Streptophyta > Pinopsida > Cupressales > Cupressaceae > Cryptomeria > Cryptomeria japonica. The sequence goes on along the minus strand of NC_081410.1, from coordinate 81,431,112 downwards.
AGAGGCAGAGGTAGAGATCAAATGAATCACCGAGGAGGTTACCAAAGAAGGCAAATGAGCAAAGGAACCAAGGAGAAGCCAAGTTGACTGAGCATAGCAGTGAAGCCAATCTCAGAGGGTGCCATTCTAGAGGAAGAGGTGCACAAGGTGGTCCAAGTAGGGGTAGAGGTACCGACAGAGGTAACTCCTACTTTGCAACTATGAAATGTTACAATTGTGGTCAATTGGGACACCTGGCCTATAGATGCCCTGACAAGCCTACATCATCAAATAGTGGAAAGAGGGTTGCTTATGCACATGAAGACACATCAAGCAGCAAGACACCTAAGGTGGACCACATTGAATCAGAGATTGGAGAAAATCTAATGTTCAATAGGGTCTTGATAAGACAGCCAATTAAGAATGAACCTAAGCATAGGAGAGCATTGTTTAGGGTGAGATGCAAGATCCTTGGTATAGTTTGCAAGGTGATAGTAGATTCAGGGTCAACTGATAACATAATATCAGAGGAGGCAACCAAGAAGTTGAAACTCACAAGGATACCCCACACTAACCGTTACAAGGTGACATGGTTGAATCATGAGCAGAGTGTGCTTGTCAATGAACAGACTTGGGTAGAGTTCTCTATTGGAGGATACAAGGATAAGATCCTTTGTGATGTGTTACCCATGGATGCCTATCCCCTATTGCTAGGTAGACCCTAGCAATTTGATAGGAAAGTGATCTATGATGGAGAGGAGAACTCCATTTCCTTCAAGAAGGATAGCAAAACCTTTAAGATTCAGTCTTTGATAGAGAATTAGGAGGGAACCTCAAGAACACCTAGTGTCTTATTGGCTACTGGTAAAGAGTTCTTACACTTGATACATGAGGAGGAAACAGTGAAGTGTGCCATCTTTGTTAAGCCAAAGGAGGAGGAAGACAAATTGTAGGTAGAGGTACCCAAGGAGGTGAAGCAAATGTTGCAAGAGTATAAGGACATAGTGAGTGATGGAGCACCTGCAACACTCCCACAAAGAAGTTCTATAAGCCATCAAATAGACATTGTTCTCGGTGAATCCCTACCTAAAAAAGTTGCATATAAGCTCACACCTGACCAAAACAAGGAGGTGGCAAGGCAAGTGCAGGAGTTATTGGAACAATGATTGATCAAGAAGAGCATTAGCCCATGTGTAGTCCCAGTAGTGCTAGCATCAAAGAAGGGAGGCAAGTGGAGACTTTGCACTGACTCAAGGGCAATCAATAGGATCACCATAAGGTATAGGTTTCCTATTCCTAGAATAGAGGATTTGATGGACTGTTTAGGAGGTGCTATGTATTTCACTAAATTGGACCTTAAAAGTGGTTATCACTAGATTAGAATTAAGGAGGGAGATGAGTGGAAGACTGCTTTCAAGACCACAAAAGGGTTGTATGAATGGCTTGTGATGCCATTTGGACTCACCAATGCCCCAAGCACCTTCATGATGTTGATGAATGAGGTGTTGAAAGACTTCATAGGCAGGTTTGTGGTGGTGTACCTAGATGACATTCTCATCTATAGCAGAACCAAAGAAGAGCACCTTGAGCATTTGAGGTTAGTCTTAGAGAGGTTGCATGAGGAGAAGTTATCAATCAACTTAGAGAAGTGTGACTTCTTGAAGAAAGAGATGGTCTACTTAGGATTTGTGGTGTCTAAGAGAACCTTGAAGATGGATCCAGGAAAAGTGGAGGCAATCTTGAATTGGCCTGCACCTAGAATAGGGACTAAAGTTAGGAGTTTCCATGGTTTAGCCCAATTCTATAGAAAGTTTGTGAGGAAATTCAATGGCACATGTGCACCAGTCCTTGACACCATAAAAGGAGGCCTTAAAACTAATTTCAAATGGACTGAGCAGGCTGACAAAGCATTTCAATTATTGAAGTAAGAAGTAGCCACAAAACCTATCCTACTCCTACCTACTTTTGACAAGCTATTCACATTGGAGTGTGATGCAAGTGGAATTGCAGTAGGGGGTGTATTGAGTCAAGAGGGAAGACCTATGGCATTTTCAGTGATAAGATCAATGAAGCAAAGAAGAAGTACTCAACCTATGACCTAGAGCTGTATGCATTAGTGCAGTCTCTTAAAAAATGGATGCATTATCTACTCCCAAAGGAATTTGTGGTGTTCACAGACAACCAGGCTTTGAGTTACATTAACACTCAAGAGAAGCTTAGCAATATGCACTTGAAATGGAATGAATACCTCCAATCCTTCACCTTCGCCATCAAGCATAAAAAGGGGCAACTCAACAAGGTGGTAGATGCTTTAAGCAGGAAGTTGTTGATAGTTCAAGAGTTACAATTGCAGAGCATAGGAGTAGAAGGTTTCAAGGACCTCTATGAAGGAGACAAAGACTTCTCACTAGCTTACAAGGTTTGCAAGAAGTTTGAGAACCATTTCCATGGTGAGTATGCATATTACACTCTCCAAAATGGTCTCTTATTCAAAAGTAATTAGTTGTGTGTGCCTAGGGGATCCATGAGAGAAAACCTCATTAAGGAGAAACACAATGGTAGTATAAGTGGACACTTTGGAGTCAACAAAACCTTAGATTTAGTGCAGAGGTACTACTATTGGCCCAAGTTTCCAAGAGATGTGAAAAGGTATGTGGAGCAATGTGGTGTGTGTCAAAGGGCAAAAGGAGGATCAAGTAATGCTGGTCTCTATCAACCATTGCTGGTCCCAAATAGGCCTTGGGAATGTATAAGCATGGAATTTGTAGTAGGACTCCTAAAGACAAAGACAGGTGTGGATAGCATCTATGTGGTAGTAGATAGATTTTCCAAGATTAGCCATTTCATTGCATGTAGGACTACACATGATGCTAGCTATATTGCACATCTTTTCTTTAAGGAGATTGTTAGGATTCATGGACTTCCTTTAAGAATTGTTTCAGATAGGGACAACAAGTTCATGGGCCATTTTTGGCAAACATTATGGAGGAGACTTGGAACTAATCTCTCATTTAGCTCAGCTTACCATCCACAAACTGATGGTCAAACTGAAGTCATCAATAGGGTGTTAGGCATCTTGTTGAGTTGTTTAACTAAGGAGTATGGGTAGACATGGGATCTAATCATTCCTCAAGCAGAGTATGCCTATAATGACAATGTGAATAGGACCACTGGAAGGAGTCCTTTTGAGGTTGTCTATGGTAGACATCCAAGGGGAGTGTGTGAACTCAAGGAACTTGGTTCCATGGAGATGAAGAGTGGCCAAGCAGAGGACTTCACTCAAACCATCAAAGAGATCCAAGAGTAGGTCAAGAAAGCAATCCTTGAATCCACTCAAAAACTAAAGGCCAAAATGGATGAGAAAAGGAGAGAGGTCCAGTTCAAGGTGGGTGACTATGTGATGGTCCATCTGAGCAAAGCTAGAATGCAAAGTGGTAAGCCTACTAAATTGCAAATGAAAAGGGTAGGACCTTGTAGAATTATGTCAAAATATGGTGAGAATGCCTAAAAGGCTGATCTTCCTTCAGACTTAGCCATTTCACCAGTCTTCAATGTTGCTGATCTGATCATGTACAAACGTGAGATAGCAGGACAGACTAAGAACCAAGCCAAGGTACTACAAGACTTGGATGTGAATGCATTACCCCAAGTGAAAAAGCCTATAGTAGAGGAGATCTTGGCATCAAGGGTGAAGAAGTCTACTAGACACCAGGTCTACATGGAGCACTTGGTGAAGTGGGCAGGTCAACCTATGTTTGAAGCTACTTGGGTTGAAGAAAGCAAGTTCAAGAAGCTTGGCATTGATCTAGCTCTCCTCACTCCCCTATTTCCTCAGTTTGTTGTAGAGGGGGAGTATGGTGTAGGAGCACCCTTCAAAGGGCCCCCACCATTTTCTTTTTATTGTGTTCTTGCTTCTTTATGAAGCCATTGTAAATAAAATAAGAGCCATGTGCTCATTGGTCTTAGTTTAGGTCCTAGTTGAGATCCTAGGGTCATAAGTCAAAGTTGATTTTTTCTTGAAAATAGAGGGTATGTGTGCCTTTGTGGTGTTTAGGGTCCTTGTTAGCATGGTGGTGTCCTTAGGTTAGCCCAATGTGGGCCTAGGAGTCAAGGAAAGCAACATTGAGAAAGTTGCTCAAAAGTTGCATGACAACTTTTCAAAAGTTGTCAAGCAACTTTTCCACCTAGTGGTCAAAATCTTTAGTTTAGCATGGATAACCCTAATATGGGCACACAGACCAAGGAGAGAGTAGTATAAGTAGTTTCAAACCCTAAGAGAAGGGGTTGGATGTCAGTTGTTGTATGGCCCAAGCAAAGTAACTTGACTGTGATTGCAATTTTGTTGCCAATCGGCAAAAATGGAGTAAGACAAGATCATTAATGGATTTTTTTTCAAGAAAAACTGTGTTAAGTGTCTTGTATGGTGTATTTAATTTCATTGTGAGCATTTAGATTAGGTTTTGTTTTGCAGGTTGTGTGTGTTTGTAAATAGTTTATAAACTTGCTTCTCACTGTCCAGTTTTGGACTGGTTTGTGTCAATGGGTTCATAACTCCATTCCCCATTGTGGAATCACCATGAAACCATGGGGAATGGGAGTATAGACCCTGTACAATACTTCAAAGCAAGCAAGGCCCTTGAAGATGTAGGGAGGCCATCCAAAGACCCACTCCTAGGTGATACTGGACAGTGCTCGGCTAGGAAGGGTTAAGTTGCAGAGGTCTTGCAGAGAAAGGAAGGTCAGAGGAGGAGATACCCTTTGGAGGAGTTGTAGATGGGTAAATGGAGCACCATTGGTGAGAAGGAGGAGCTTCCACCAATCTAGACAAGGTGGCAAGATCACCAAACCTACACTGTGACCCTGGCAGGCCTAAAAACCCTCTTTAAAACCCTTAAAAACCTTAAAATCCACCTAGGGCAGTGTACGGACACTTGGAGGCCCAAAACTAGAAAAATCCTTGAGCACTTTCCAAATGAATAGCAGGTATTTTAGGAAGTTTCAGAAGCATGTCCATCGTTTACAAGAGGGAGCCGTAAAAGTCTGAATAGGAGGCCTAATTGGTCACATTCCTTGTAGCCCTATTTTGTAGGTAAAATACAAAATAGTGAAATCGGTAAGGGGTAGGAAGCTTGAAACCTCTTGGGGGCACATGAATGGGTGGAAAACCATGTCTTAGATGTGGCCTATCCTTGCTAGGACCTCAGCAGGTGTGGAGCAAGTCAAACCCTTATTAGCCTAAGTAAGGGTTCTTTGGATCTCATGAGTAGGTGAGACCTTAGGAGAAAAACTTCAAGTTGTTGGTGGGTGGATTGGGCAAGGTCAAGGGATTTCACAAGTAGGGGAAGTCCTAGAGACCCTAGGGTGTGGTTAGTACACCTGGTGATCCAAGGAAAGGATCCAAGATCATAGACTAGGCTAGTATATCCCAAACACCATCCCATCAATCGCCAAGTTACAAAGCCAGTTGGCAGGACAATACCATCAAGGTGAGTCCTCAACATTGATGATCTCCTCTTCTCCTACAAGATCTCCACCTACTAGCCCCATTATTGAATTCCCACCATCTCTAGCACCTTCTAGTTCTCAGTTGATTGAGATCACTCCCCATGAGTTGGAGAATTTAAAATAGGCTCAGGCCCTATATGCAAAGAAATATGAAGAGAGAGTAAGGGCTACAATTTTAAGTTTTGCTGACACTATAGGGTCTTCACTACTGTATAATAACATGAGTAAGATTTTGGAAATGTGGAATGAGTTAAATGGGGACAAGGCTGTTTTAATGCCTATTTTTGATAAATGGAGACCCAGAGAGCAGGATATAGAACTTATTTGTGTATCCTATGATGAGGTAGGGGCTGACCCCATTATTAAATCTACCAATGATATGACAAAGGATTTAGTAAAGTTGGTAGAAGGAGTGGACAATGTAGATAGAAAGATCAACTTGTACAAGAAAGAGTACACTGATCAAGTTTTTGAATTACTTCGAGGAGGTTTTGTTAGCCCAACCCAATTAAAGGACAAACAAATATGGATTAAGGAATTAGAAGCCAAATTGTCACTTAGAATAAAAGGAATTGTCAATTCAGAGGATGCCTCCATATTTGTCAAAACAATTGAGGAGATTGAGAAAATCAAATCTCATTATGGTTTTCTGAATTCAGAGGTCAATAAAATGAGGAATTCTTGGAAAAGATTAGCCAAGATAAAATAAAAAGTGATTAACTTCTCATGGCCTGCTGATGAGGTGTAACGAGAATGGACAAGAAAATATGCAGTGCTTGATGTGGAGCAGTTAGAAAATATTGCAACAGAACAACAAGTGGAAGAAGCCACTGATGTTGAAAGAGACTTGTAACCGCATTTGAAAAGGTTTTGTAACTTCTTCTTAAGAAGTAATGATTGTAACAAACTCTCCTAGTAAATTCTGAAGCTTCGTGTGCATCCATATTGTTATAAATGGATACCAAGACTAGTAAAAAAGAGGATCACAAGGAATTGTAAGAAAATGCTGCAGAAATTTATCTGAGCCTTTTTTCAAGTTTTGATGGAGAATATTCAAATGTTTTTGTAATACTTTCAAAAGTAATATCAATAGACAGACCATTGGTTTTGAGTTAAAACTTTGTGTTGTCTTCAAATATGTTTGCAAATGTTTATTGTTTCATTCTGAGTAATCTAGGGTTATTCCTTTTGTATATGGGTTGTAAGGTAGTTTTAAGTAAATATGCTTCTTAGCTTTTCTCTTTAGGAGGGGAATTAAATACGCAAGAATCATTTTTACCAGTAAATTCTTTGTGGGATACTTTGAATTTTGATGAACACAGTTTAGTTTGGTATGAATAAATTCTTATGTATGTCAGGCATGTATAGGGATCTACAGAAGCCAAATTGATAGGATGTGTGGAGATATTTGATTGTGGAAGTATTGTTTAAACTTAGATGACTTTGATTGTGGAAGTATTGTTTAAACTTAGATGATTTTAAGGTGATAAGCTCCACTGGTTTTTGGACTGGTTTGCCATGGATTTATCTTTTAAAAGTGTGAATTTAGTTCACAAAGGTATACCCGCCTGAACTTTGGATAGGTTCAAAGTGTAGAATGTTAATCAAACCTTGTGATATGTTGTCCTGAAAGTGTCCTTCTCTTTAATCTCTCTTCTACATATAGAGTTTATCATATCACTATACGGATTTTAAAGGGAATCAGATTTTGAGAACAACACTTTCCTTCCGGAGTGACTGGTATATCATTTGATATGTTCTTTCTCATCCTGCAGATTCTAGCTGTGTGACCTGGTTTGTTGCAGTGATAGCATACCATTCCAGGTGTTCTCCATGGTCAATTGTTCATTCTACCATTCTTCCTCCTGCATGTCATAGTAGTGCGACCGCTACCATGGCAAATAAAATAGGTTTCTTTCCAACCGGTTGTTGCTTGATAGCCACCACCACCTGACTGATGGTCATAGGCATTATACCAGTTTGGATTCTGATTCATAGAGGATTCAAGAAAAACTCCTTGACTCCTTTGAGGATATCTTCCAGTGTTGTGTATAATAGACTTGCATTCAAATGCTCTATGCCCAAACTTGTTGCATGCATAACAGTTACCATTGAATTTATTGGATCCAGGCTTATTGTTTAAAAAATAAGGAAAATTATTGCAAGCCTTATTTCTACACACATTAGCAGTATGTCCTTCCTTGAGACAATTAAAGCAAATAGGTTTAAACTTTTGCTTACCTTTATCCTTTGGTGTTGGTTGCTTCTTTGATGCTCCATCTTTTGTTCTAGAGGTCTCACGTTCCTCATAACTAGAAAAACCAATTCCGATGGTATTCTTTACCAGCTTTGTTGATTCAAGCTTTTGTTCTAGCTTAACAATACTCTTATTGAATTTGGCAAGTATTTCCTTTAACTCAGTGAGTTCCTTGGTAATAGAAGCATTGGATTCCTTCAAGGTTGCATTCTTAGAAATAGCCATGTTTAGTTCACCTTGGATTTCTTCTTTTTCCACTTTACTCTCTTGGAGATGAGTGGTAAGGACACTAATTTCTTGCTTCATCTTGGAGATCTCATGATCTTTGTCTTTTACCAGATCTTAAGCTTTCCTCCGGTTCTCAAGCTCTTGGCACATACTAATAGTCAGTCCTTCTAGTTCCCTTCTCAGGTTGGCATTAGATTCATTCAGTTTTTCAACTTCTTCAACTAGGGCTTCCATGTCTGCTTCATCATAAGAACTATTTTCAGTAAGCTCCATCAGTTTCTCAGCATGCTCTCTTCTCTTTGCTAGAGAGGCTTTATATTTGACTTTAAGTTTATCAAAGGCTTTCTCAGTCTGAGTGAGACGATGAGTAAGCTCCATCATAATGTATTCCCCCATATCTCCTTTCAAGTGGTTAAACTTATAGAAAGGTTGGCTCTGATACCAATTGATGAATACTAAGAGGGGGGGTGAATTAGTATACAAATAAATACTGAACTCAAACACTTAAACAGTTTAGCAGTTAACTGGTATAGCAGATTTACTAACAAACTGGTTCAGACAAATGCAAACCAAATAGAAAATACAACATTCACCCACAAGAGCACAATCACCATAACACAAGAGATTTTGACGTGGAAACCCAAATGGGAAAAACCACGGTGAGATGAAACTCACAAGTAACTATCTGCAGAATAGTAACTAGGTCGGTTAAGGTCATACAATGTTCTTCACCAGAATAGATCCTATTAGGAATCTAGATCTCTGTTAGGAGATAAGTCCAATTAAAGACTACCTTGTGAGAGGGTTTTAGATCCACAGTTGTGAACCACCTTGTTAGAGGATTTACAAAGGCTTGTCTGGGCCTACCCGGTTAAGAGTTTTAGACTTGTCAAAGATGTGAGTAATCAACAAGTGAGTGATCTAGATACTAGCACAGTATGCTTGGTTAGATCCTTGATAGCTCATTGTTAATGCATTTCAGCATTACTTCAGTCTTCAATATCTCCACACTCTTTCTTCACACAGACCTAATATTCTTCTATGATCACACATACAAAAACCTCATCAATCACCTTAAACCCTCATAACTTCTAAAACCCTAGACATGATGTCCTTATAAAGGAATCTGATTTCATGTTGGTCCAATAGGATTACATTGCAAGTTCCTAGGTTCAGTGCATTTAGACACATTTGGTAACATGACACAAAATCACCGCCAAAGTGTTGGTGGATGATAACTCATCACAAAAATACCGGTTGGTAACTCATCACAGAGTAATACCAGTTCATACATTTAACCGATTACCGGTTCACACATTTTAGCAATTACCAGTTTATCAAAATGAAGAAGTTGGGAAAAAATGATAATTGCCACTTTATTCCTTCGTTCTGCTTGAGATCCTCAAACCGCTTGAGGTCTTCATACCGCTTGGGTCTTCATACCGCTTGAGATCGGTAAACACTTTCTACAAAACACCGATAGTCTAAAGACTATAATACATAATACTGGTTGGAACAAATACTGGTTGAGCATAACTCATACATACAAAAAGTGATCTCAAAACAAGTGTGTGTCCATCAATGACAATCACAACATCATCAAAATTCCAACATTGTGAGGATCTAAATGTTACCGGTTTATGTCTTTCACAGTCTCACTGTGTTTTACTGGTAGTGCCCTAATTTAGATTGGTGATGTTGTTTTCTAGTTAGTGCAGTCTTTGTAGTTTAAGTTGTTAGAGAAAGTTTTTGCCTTCACTAATTCATCCCCCCCTCTCAGTATCTGTTGAGCATTTATTGTTCATCATTATTCATCACTTTACTTTATGTGCATATACAGATGTTGATTGGGCTAGAGATGTTGATGACTGGAAAAGTACTTCCGGTGGAGCTTTCTTTCTTGGAAAGAAGTTGGTTTCATGGATCAACAAGAAAGAGTCATGTACTTATCTACTGCTGAAGCTAAGTATGTTGCTGCTACTACTAATTGTACACAAGTTTTGTGGATGAAGCAAATGTTGAAGGATATAAAGGTGGATTGTGATGTATCGATAGTTATTCACTGTGATAACTTTGTTGTTATTGATATATCAAAGAATCTGGTATTTCATTCTAAGACAAAATACATATCTATCAAGTATAAATTTTTGAAGGAGAAGGTGGAAGCAAATGAAGTTAAACTGGTTTATGTGAACACTAAAGAACAAATTGTAGATATTTTCACTAAACCTTTATCCAAGGAATCATTTGAGTACCTAAGAGACAGATTGGGGGTTTCTGCCCCTCTGATAGAGATTTGATTGATGCATTTTGGCATTAGTCTGACATGCATTATCAAAGATACTATTCATTCCAGCACTGATGTGGGATGCTACTGCTCAGGGGGAGTAGTTAGCTTTGAGATGCAGAGGCTTATGTTTTTGCTTTGATATTTTTGTCACATTTCTGGTATTGATGTCAAAGGGGGAGAGAGAGTGATGTGAAAAAGAAATTCAGAACTTTACATAGATATTATTCAAAGGGGGAGAGATATTAACATTCAGAGCTATATGCAGGTGTTTGTTAACTGTCTTCCACAGGGGGAGACTTGTTTAGCATTTCTTGGTACTTAGATGTTTTTCACATCTAGTGTTGCAATCAATGCCAAAGGGGGATATTGTTGGCCATTTAGTGGAATTGATTATGTGTTGCATTGATATTTTATCATTAATGTCAACACTAGCTATTTGGATGCTTTAACGACACTCTTCTGGTCCTAGTAGGTTGAGTGGTTTCTGGGTAACTTTGATCTGACATGATTTAGTAGACTCCGCTATAATCTGGTGATGGAATTGGATTGTTCATGATACTCATACCCATATTTGGTCAGTTGGTTTCAGTCTGGTGATTGGATGCTATCCTTCTTACTTAGAAGATTGGTTTCTAGTTCCAGCGAGGGTTTCACCAGTAGAGTTTTTGGTGGAGATCTTTGATGCATTGCATAATTGGTGTTGGTGTAGCTTCTGATGGAGTTTCAGGATTTTGTTGGTGATCATGTTCAAGATTTGGTATTTGGAGATCATTGCTGAAGCGTGTGGACCTATACTTGGTCCAGGTTGATCTAGGTTATGGAGTGACATTAATGTAACATGTGGATAGGACCTATTGTTGTATTTCTGGGATGTCTTATGTGTTGGATATTATTTTTTTTGGTTTAAGGCTGACATGGTTTGTAATTATGTAATTGGTTTATTGTCTAGTGGCCGACTTGATTGTTTATGGTCGAGGGTTTTTATAAATAAGATGTAAGATCTCATTGTAGATCATCATGGTTATTGTAAGAGGTCATGGTCAAGGAATGTAATGTGGGAATAATGTAATATCATTCAGGTAGAGGAGTTGGTCGATCATTGGAGATCGAGTTGGGTTTGTGTAAGAGGATTTGGTCCTCCGATATTGAGCTTAACCGGAACTATACTCAGGCATAGGAGATGCTATCTTTTGTAGTTCAACACTTCTCTGGATTGTAGTCTGGATTTATATGTAGTCAGTGAGGCTCCTTTTGTGATGAGCAATGTGCTCTAGGCTATTGGCCTTCCTACAAGCACAAACCCCTTCATTTTAATTCACATACTTACTATAGATGTGTTATTTGACTATGGGTAGGCTTCCCACCGTGTTTTTTCCCTTTACTGGGTTTTCCACATACAAATCTTGGTGTTGTGTGGATGGATCTTATTCTGTTATTATTGTTTATGATTAATTGGATTAACTGCTATTCCAATATTATTGTTTTGGGTTTTGGTATTAAAGTTTAAATTGCTAATGCTTTTTGTAATCTGTGACAACTGATTCACCCCCCCTCTCAGTTGTCTTCCGGTTATCTGAAATGTATAACAAGAAGGACTTGTTTGGGTGGGGAGTGGCAACCAATCATCTCTGTGACTACATGGAAGTTGCGACCCCTCCCCAACATATTATGTTTCCTCTATAGCTCCTCCTTCCAATTTTTTTGATCCTGGGCATGAAGGGTTGAGGTCCTCTTCTATTTTAGAGGTGACTTTTCTTCTTGTCGGGACCTAGTATCCCTTCCAAGAAGGGAGACGCTCAGTTGGACAAAACGTAACATCTCACACTCCATCCAAAAGCATCATGATGATAATGGCCTAATTGCTAAGAGTATCAATTTAGTTTACATTTTGTATCTTTAGGTACCCAAAGGAGAAGGCACTAATCACTGCTTGCAAGTGTCTTTAGTGATCAACCTTGTTTCAATTTCACTGATGAATCACTACAATTTGTTGATTGTTAGAGTATTTTTACATTTTCATGTATTTTTGAGTTGTCCCACCCATCTCATGCTCCAGGTAGGTTAAGGATAATGGAAGGATTTTCCATCCTTGAGCATTCTCCCTTTCTGTCGAGCCCTTTCATGAGATTATTTGCTTTGTTTTAGTGAATCTTTGAGTGTGGTGCATAGCTCAAGAAATTTACTGAAGGGATTACCCTCCCAGTTCTTGCAAAGCCCAAAGTATAGAAGGATATGCAGAATCCTTATTGCAGTTGGTCCAAGACTGAAGGATATTGATAGTTGGAAGTGGCTTTCCATAGGTATTCAGAGGAATCGGCTTGGTCTTTGCCTTATAGCAGTGTAAACCTATTTATTTTGGGAATGAATAGGATCTTCCTTAAGAGGTTAAACTTCTGCAGATAGGACCAGGCTCTGATACCAATTGTTAGGATAAGTGGTAGACAAATCAGAGGGGGGGTGAATCAGTTGTCAATAGATTATGAAAATTTAAGCACACAAAACCTTTTACTGGATTGCATAAACCAAATACTAGAATAGCAGATATAACAATCAAACACAAACATAAATCACAGAATAATTACCAACCATCCACAATACATAACACCAAGATTTGTACATGGAAAACCTGGTAAAGGGAAAAACCATGGTGGGAAGCCTACCCACAACCAGATAATACTCTTATAGTAAGTATGTGATTACAATAAGAGGGGCTTGCACATGTAGGAAGGCCAACAGCCTAGAGCACATTTCTCATCACAAAAGGAGCCTCACTGACTACAAAAGAAATCCAGACTAGGATCTAGAAAAGTTGAATGAACTGCAAGAATAACATCTCCTATGCCTGAGTATAGTTCCAGTTAAGCTCAATATCAAAGGTCTTAAACCTCTTACACAAACCCAATTTGATCACCTATGATTGACCAAAGCCTTTGCATATGATTACAACCTTATTCGCACATAGATAATCTCATAACCCACATACCACGATCTACAAAGAGATCTTACATCATATTTATACAAACACGGGACCTAAACAATTAGGTTGGCCACCTAAAAGATAATTGTTGGCATTTTTGATGATTGATGCTATGATTGTCATTGATGGAAACACACTTGATTTGGGATTGAACTTTTTGTATGTATGAGTTAAAGCTCAACCGATATTTGTTCCAACTGGTATGATGTAATATAGTCTTTAGACTATTGGTGTTTTGCAGAAAGTGTTTACCGGGCTCAAGCGGTATGAAGATCCCAAGCGGTTTGAGGATCTTGAGTAGTACAAAGAAACGAAGCGGCACAACTCATATTTCCCAGTCTTCATTTTGTCAAACTGGCAATCGGTATTTTGCTTAAACTAGTATTTTGTGGTGCCAACACTCTGGCGGTGCTTTTTGTGTCATGTTGCCAATTATGTCTAGATGCATTGAACTTAGGTAATTGTATTGTAATCCTATTGGACCGACATGAAATCAGATTCCTTTATAAGGACATCATGTCTAGGGTTTTAGGTTGTTGCTAGGGTTTAAGGTGGTTGATGAGTTTTTGTAAGTGTGATTATAGAAGAGAAGTTCAGGTCTGTGAGAGAAGGCAGAGTGTGAATGTGTTGAAGACTGAAGTAATGCTGGAATGCATTAGGAACGAGCTATCAAGGATCTAACCAAGCAATCTGTGCTATTTTCTAGACCACTCACTTGTTGATTACTCACATCTTTGACAAGTCTGAAGCCCTTAACCGGGTAGGCCCAAAAAGCCTTTCGTAAATCCTCTAACAAGGTGGTTCACATCTGTGGATCTAAAATCCTCTAGCAAGGTAGTCTTTAATTGGACTTATCTCCTAACAAAGATTAGATTCCTAACAGGATCTGTTCTAGTAAAGAACATTGTATGACCTTAACCGGTCTGGTTCCTATTATGTAGATAGTTACTTGTGAGTTTCATCTCACCATGGTTTTTCCCATTTGGGTTTCCATGTCAAAATCTCTTGTGTTATGGTGATTGTGCTTTTGTGGGTGAATGCATTATTTTCTATTTGGTTTGCATGTGTTCTAACCGGTTTGTTTGCTAAACTGTTTTACCAGTTTACTGCTAGACTACTAAAGTGTTTGAGTACAATAATTTTTGGCATACTAATTCACCCCCCCTCTTAATATTCATCAATAATACAATAAATCTGTTACATAATCCTGCAAACCAATGATAAACCAAGTCGGCCTAAGACCGAAACAACATAAACCAAACAATAAATCCAGCCGGTAATGCATCTGGAGCATCAACCAACATGTTACATAAACCGGTCCATAACCTAGCAGAATAAAAATGGACCTAAAATAGGTTGCCATAAGCCAAATGAAACACCACCGATCAACTAGAATATGAACAAGATAACCATCAACATCCCGATAACCTTCTAGAAGCCACACTAACACCACTTATCGGATTCATCAAAAGATATTTAACAAAGCTCTATCAGTTAAACCCTTAATGATAACCAAAAGGCTTACTAGAACAAATGATAGCTTCCAGATCATCAAATCCCAAACCAACTGAATGTAATATGCATCAAGAACATATGAATAACCAATCCAAACCAATTCCACAAACTAGAACATACTAGAGAAGATCTCTAGATCAACATCATAAACCAACCACTCTACTAGAGCCCGGTAGACAACAAAATAGGTAGTGTTGACATCAATGCAACACATAATCATTCCTCCAAATTGCCAACACACACACACACACACATATATAAATATCTCTGTGTGTGTGTGTGTGTGTGTGTGTGTGTGTGTGTGTGTGTGATGTTGGAAAAATGGTGAATGATGGAGATATCTAGAGGAAAGCTTTTCTTCCGTCCGAGGAGAGATCAAAGTTTCACGTCGGATTTCTCTTCAAACACATTTTCCACATTACATTGGAAGAGGGGGGAAGATACACTAGATTCAACCTCTAGAGAAAGAGATTGAATTCTGAGTGATGGTAAGTGAATCCCCTCTTCTGAGATTGAGATTTGAATTGATTAAATTGTGTACTTATGATCAAGTGTAAAAGTGACGAAGATATGATTATAACTCAAGACAGAAGCATAAGATGAAGATGTGCACCTAGATCAAGCAATAATCTGTTGAAACGAAGTCGCCCTATGAATTTGGGAAAAAGTTGCTTGGTCTGTGGTGGGAATGTACAAAGTCCTCTGAAAAATCTGCGAAACGAAAGGGGTTTTTCTACCTCTAAAAAATGGAGCTCAAATCCAAAAGTATAGTTGCACACCTGCAACCTACACATAGAAAAGAGAGGGAAAGGTGTTGGGATTGGGGGTTTGCCTTCAGGTCAAACCCCAGTTTTGGAACTAACCAAATGATGAAAGAGAGTACTTGCAAGTAAATATAAATTAAAGACTGTAATGTAAATCACCTCAAGGGAGGTTGTAGATGGAATGTAGGTAGATTTTCTTTTGTGGAATTGAATGTTGGAATGAATATCCTCTTCAATGGTTGAATCCTTGACTTGAATGCAACACCTAGCCTTGAAGGGAGCTTTGAGAATGCTCAATTGTGGAAAGAAACACTTGAATTATTGAATTCTCTTGAATGCTTGATCTCATGTAAACTTCCCACTCATCCCACCTATTTGCAAATGAGAGGAAAAATGCAACTTATATACTCATCAATTAGGTTTAATTGATTGATTTTTCATCGCAGACCGACATTGGGGGAGTTTTCCCGCTCAATGTGCAATCTCTAAATCACATTTGAAGAGGGTCCTACCCCAAAATGGGGTAGGAGACAGGAGTGCCATGCCCCTGTCCTAGGAGGACATGGGAGGCATGACCCTATCTTGCCCTTTTTTGCAAGATAAGATGTAGTTCAAGCAGTGCAGTGGGTAAACAAGATGTGGTTCTCAGACGTTGAGCAAGTATCTATGTTGGCATGCTTAGCATAATTGATGAAAATGAGATGATGGTGGATTATTGTACCGGTGAAGATGAGATGGTGGTGAATTACTGTACCGATAGAGGAAGATGACATGATAAGTTATTTATATTATCATTGATGGCAACCGGGTTCAACTGATGTTTAATGATGTTTACAGTTGGTTTTTGGTGATTGACATGTTGGCTAAGTGATTTGGTTTACTGGAGTAAGATTTTGACAATTTGACAGAGTTTACCAGCAAGACTGTGAATTAGGACGTTAACTAGTAAAGAAGATAAGTTTTGATGGAATTGGGTGATTGGTGATGTTTGGTGACTTGTCGTTTGATACATAAACTTTTTTGATGGATTTGATTATGTAACTGAAAATATATCCTATGATGGTTATTGGAAGGCATGTTTTGAATTTTTGATGAAGTTTTGCCAGGGTTTAAGAAGGGTTTAATGATATTTAAAGAATTCTCTTAATTGGTAATGATTTTTGGCTTGGCAGTGATTTACATCAAGTTCATGTGTTGATGATAATAGTGCACAAACCACATGATGAGTTTGAAAGATGTTTTGGCATGTTTGGAGAACGAATTTCTTGGGAATGTGCAAAGTGCTTAGCGAAATGTGCTAAGGGTTTGACTTTGTACCAGATTGACTTGCTGTGATGATCTATGATCATTCAATGATTGATATTTATTTGTAATTGATTGTAATGATCCCTATGATGATCTGTAATGAGTGGTAAAGATCTGTGATGATCTATGTAGTAAGTCTTAGGGTTTTGATGTCGACCTAGTTGTAAAAGTTATTTATGTCAGTAAGGTTGATGTTTTGTTGTGTCGGTGATTTTGAGAAGTGTGAGAAGCTGAACTAGTGTGTGTGAGAAGATCTATTAGAGAGATGAAGACTTATAACTTAATTGGATCTGATCAAGCAAGTAGTAGAGTGCTATACACAAAAGATTCACTATTGTTCTCTAGCAATTATAGTAGCTAAAATCCCTTAACTGGGTAGGTCCTAATATGCCTCACATTGTAAAATCCCCTAACAAGGTGACTCAATATCTGAGTTCTAAATCCTCTTGCGAGGTTGATCCTAATAGATCAAAGATTCTAATAGGGCTGATGTAAATCCCTTCATTGGGAGACTCTTAACAGGGTTTGGTCCTAATAGGCCATCATTGTAGGCTTCTAACCGAGCTTGGCTCCTAACAGGGCGCATTCTAAAAGAGTGCAAAATATTTGTGGGTACCAATTCCCATCGTGGTTTTTTCCTATTTGGGTTTCCACATGAAAAACATGTTGTTCATGTGTGGTATGCTTTTCTTGTGATGTTCATGTTTTATTTCTAATAACTGGTAAAGATAGTTTATGTTTGTTTATCAGAGATTTTAAAGTGGTTACCAGTATTCATGATTATATGATTGATGAAGCATTCTGATCAGTTAATAAGTTGGTAACTGTGTTTGTTGATCTAATATTGAATTCATGGCTGATTTGATTAATAAGTTTGCATAAGAAGAAACGATTATCTAGATCTGCTAAGGAAATATGTTATGAAGATTTGGTTTAAGTGTTGAATGTTTTTAGATCTGAGATAAGTTTGTTTTGGTGTTGAAAGTTTATTTTTTTGTTAATACTAATTCACCGCCCTCTCGGTATTAATCGGATCTTCTAGGTTTATTAATTGGTATTAGAGAATTGATCCTCTATTTGCAGAAATCCTAACAGCTTGAGGGAAAGATTTAGTGAAAGATGATGAAGAAGGAGGGTCCCAATTTTACCAAGGACAACTACTGGATATGGAGTGATTGGATGAAGATCTACATTAAAGGAATGGGTTCACAGTATTGGAATCATGTGATAACCAAGTATGTTGCACCTACTACCAGTCCCTTGACACCGGATGAGCTCAAAGAAAAACATGAAAACATTCAGGCTCTGGAAGCAATTGTAAGTACTCTGTCTAACTCTGAATATATTGATGTTCATGGATTAGAAACTGAAACCGAAGTATGGGAGAAATTTAATTTAATTTATGGAGGAGATGAATATGTACAGAGGGCAAAGGAAGAGAGTCTGAGAGGAAAATTTGATGATATAAAAATGATTGATGGTGAGATCATAACTCCATATGGACAAAGGATTAAGGAACTTGTAGGTGGAATAAAGAGTGTTGGAGGTAAGATTGAAGATGATACTATTGTTAGTAAAATTCTTAGAACTCTTTTACCGCAGTATTCTATAAGAGTGTTTGCTATTCAAGAACTGAGATCCATTTCTAAAGATAAAGTTACTATTGATTCTTTAATTGGAAAGTTAACTGCATTTGAACTTAACAATTTTGATAATAGTGTTTCCAAACCTTCTCAATCTTCCTTAAAAGCTTCAGTAACTGGTACATCAGCAAGGAAAGGAAAATATGCTTGCCATAATCATGACTGCAGGTCTAGTCATGGCGGTAGCAGAAGTGATGGCGATGATGAAGATCATCTGAAGGAACTTGAGGCATTACTAGATAGAAGATTCCCTAGAGGAATAGGTAAATATAAAGATAAATTACCCTTGAAGTATTTCTCTTGTAGTGAGATTGGACACATAGCTACTAACTGCCCTAATGCTGATAAGAAAGATAAGTTTATGAGATTCAAAGGAAAAAAAAAGAAACATTGTTATGTTGTAGTGGATGAAGGTGTGACCGATCATGAATCAGAAGAAGATGACAATGAGGAGATATTATTTGTTGTTGTGAAGGAGGATTTAATTGAATATCCTTGCATATTTAATTAAATAAATCAATTGAGCACAAATCTTCAAAAATGGAAACAAATCAAAAAAGGAATTAATTGACCAAGAAAGAATTAAAAAATTGAGAAAAGAAATCAATTGGAGATAATCTTGAAAAGCAAATTAAAAATTGATAAATAATTAAATATTCAAATTGAATGAAATCGAGAATAAATTAGTTTTTCCTGATTTTATCTTATTTTTAGTTCAATTTCCTTTAAAACTGAGAAAAGCATCCAATCACATCAATTCACCTAGATTGTGCTTCCTCTTGGAAAATCTTGACTGCTCATCATCTTTTGATCTTAGTCGTTGGTTTCTTTCTAAATTTTCTATAAATTCAGGCTCATCTCTCATTCAAAAAAGGCTGGAGAATATATCGTTATTATACTGTTTTTGCTCTAGGTTCATTGCATACATATTTAAATCATTTAGCTTAATATTGCTTAAATCATTTAGCTCATTTATTTCTTAAGTCTTGTTAGATCAATATTGCATCCATCTAGCATTCATCATGCTCATATAGATTAAATCCTTCGTCTTGGTGTTGTCTAGTCACTGGTATTGCTAAATAATCTGAGAGCAGTCTTATACTTGCATCTTTTAGAAGGCAATGGGTCGATTTGTTATGGTTTATTATTCATTGATTATATCTGATTAACCATGCATGTAATGACTTGATTGAAGTGTTGTGTCTGGCATATATAGATTCTTATTCCACTTTTCACACACACATTTTTGGCGCCCACCATGGGGCAAAAAACTACTTTTTCGGCCTCAAAATCATTTTTGTTATCTTGCATGTTTCGTCTGTACAACCTCTACGAAATATCGTATGAGTAGTTTCACTACATCGTACGACATTATATTGACACCTGTAGTTTATCGTATGAAACAAGATCATATCCTTTAAATTGTCGTACGAATCAAAATATGGAGTCATACGATATATTGATTTTCTTATAGTTTGTCATTCTATGTTGATTCCTGACTCATACGACATACTGCTTATGCTATCTTTTTGTCATTCTGCGTTGGTTTCTAACTCGTACGATAAAACTATTATGTCGTTCTATTTTATGAATATTGTTGTACGATTCTATTTTCTGATGGATTAAAAACATATTACCTTTCAAGATTTTTTGCTTAAATTTTGATGATGCTAACGCTAACCCTGGATTGTCTTTTGTCTGCCTGATATTTTCACAGCCTAACCAGTTTCTTGCAGAATGATTGTCAAAGAATTTATCAATCAAACGTACTCCTGCCAAAGAATGAAAACAACATGACTACTGATGCGTTGTTTTTGCAGGTTGCCTAAAGAGAATCAACCAAACATCGTGTATTTTTTTTAAAATTCATCTTTTTTAGGCACTTAAATTGCTATCTGGTTAAAGAACAAATCTGTCTTTTATGTTTTTAGGAAAAATTTAAGAGGTAGGAGAGTATGCTCTTGTCTTTTATATGCAATTAGAAATCTAGACCCTCGAAGCTTTTTTCTAAGTTTTGAGATTTGTGTACCTTTAGCGGGCCTATCACAGTGGGAAAAAGTAATCACCCTATGAGAATGACCCAAGTGAGTATAGCTGGACCTGAGCATTCCAACTCACTATAATAAATAGGTCTCTGACGATTAAAGTCTCAGAGGATGGGATTATTTGAGTTTTCTCTTTGAGATCTCTCATATCGGGCATTTTGTAGGACCTCACAATCTCAATCGCGTTTACGTGACTACAGCTTGTTTCGGTACCTTGTCGGGCTATAGGCCTCAATCATGCTTGCATGACTTCAAGGGGTAATTTCAAATAGAATTCCTAACTAAGAACTATAAAATAGAAGCTACCCGATTCACCTCTGAAAAGTTGATAATCTTTGTGAAAGAGAGATAGTAACTCTCCCAAGACACTTGCCATATCGTGCTCCCATTAGCGTTTGGAGTCAGCTAATACGGGGTTGAGAATCCATTGCGTGAGACTCAGTGGCCATATTCTGATTAGCTATTGGGTTAGCAAGCAAAGGTTTTCTTCTCTAAGCCAACTTCCATAGGGTTAGCGTGCTATGCTTGAAATATTACATATCTTGCGTGTTTTCTATGTTTTCATCCCTGAAACTCAAAATGAAATACTGAAACTAGAGAAAACAAATCAAACAATATCAAACAACTTAGTGATAAACTCTGTCCATGTCACAAACTAGTCCATCCTAGTCAGAAATCAGTCCATCCCAGAATTGGTTATACTCAGTTATCGTACTCAGCCATTGAAAAAACCAAAATTTTTAGTCTCTACTCTATGAAGAGTCATACGAGTCTGATGAATTGTCATCCTGCACCAAATCCTGTGTCGTACGAATATACTATATTGTCATCTTGAGCCCAATCCTCTGTCGTATGAGACCCAATAGTCTGTCATCCTGAGCCATATCCTGTGTCGTACGAGACAGAACTGAATAGAATCATTTGTCATCCGGGACCTACCCATTTGTCATACAGTACTAGGCAACAACTCATATGAAATAGAATTATTGTCATCCTAAACCTGTTATATTGTCGTATGGTTCCAGAAATACAGTCGTACGAGTTTTTGATTCTGTCAGTCCAGAATAGTCAAAACCTGTCCAAAATAGTTTTACAGCGAGCCCAAAACTGGTTATCATCTTCCTGAGCATAAAACAACCTTGATAGTGTACCTCTGTCATTGCGTTGCACGATTTTGTTGATAATCTTTAAGCTAGTTCAAACAAAAATCTTACCAAACCTAAGATAACTTAGATAATGTCTTACACAAGATAGATCATTCCTGAAACTAGACTAGATCTTAGTTACCTCTTTCAATCACTACGTTAAACGAACTACTAGCTATTTTTTGATCTTGACTTCTGCAACACATCTTGCTCTCAGTCGTGTTGGTTACAAATGCTTGTTCAAACCAGGCACTCCCACAGTAAAATAGATAGAGAGAAAGAAACACCCTTCTCACTTAATGAGAATCCATTCTTCATAAGAAACCTCTTTCAAAGTAAACCATCCTTGTCCCAAATACCAGTTTACAACATACCAATATTTGGCCAGCCCAAATCTCACACCATGTATGGAGAAAGGTAAGAAAGAGAAACTAGTAAACGAGATACTCACAATGATTTTAGTAATCATGCCACTGATAGTAATTCCTCAACTGAATCAGAGATCCTTGAACCTCCTGAAGATGAAATACTTAGGTGTCAGAATGATAAAGAGTATCAGAAAATAATGAAGGTCATCATGGCTAGGGAAAAAGAAGACTATTTCCTAGAATTGGCAAAGCAAGGTGGCAAACTCCCTACTAGTTATAATATGGAGACCCTCATTACTAAAGAAGAAGAAACACCATGGGGAAAAATAAGCAAACAAATGCAAGCATTACAAACTGCGGTCACAAGAATATAAGATAGGGATAAAACGCCAAAACAATACTCTCTAGACACAATATGCCCATTCCTATTTGACAAAAACCTTTACATGTCTCCATTTCCTTCACGCATCAAGATCCAAAAATTTGACAAATATGATGGTACCTCAGACCCTCAAGATCATGTCAGAGAGTTTTGTACCGCCTATATGGAGTTCATGCACAATCAAGCGTATCTCATGCATCTTTTCCCAAGAAGTTTAGGGGGTCAAGCAATGGAATGGTTTGCAAGCCTACCCAAAGGGATAAATTTTTTTGAAGAACTAATCCAGCTATTTTTGCAACAATACTCGTACAAAATTCATCACCCACTCACCATGATAGAGCTTTGCAATACCAGACAAAATATAGAACAACCCTTTCTCACTTTCCTCCAACGATGGAGAAAGATGTTCTCGAGATATTCACGGACTATCCCAGATCTTGAGAAAATGGATATATTTGTCAACAACTTAGTCCCTGAACTGAAGTACAATGTCTAGATGAAAGTACACCCCTCATTCAACAAAATGGTAGATAATGCCCTCAGAATGGAAGACGTGCTTATCAAAAAGTGAGATATCTCACTTAGGAAAGAAACACAACAAGGTTCTTGCTCTAAAGAAAAGAGCAAATACTGGAAATATGGAAAAGATGGCAACAAGAACATTGTTAATGATGGAGTGGTAGATACTGTCCAAACAAAAACAAAATCCACAATATTTAACTTGGCCAATGGCACGCAAGCACTCAAGGTAGCTGAAACTACAACAAAGAACCCGCCAAAGAAAACTAGAGAATGGTTTAAAGACAAACCTTGGGTTTCAAAGCCTAAGCGTGATTTTACTCGTCTAGATGAGTCATATGAATCAGCTTTCAAAACCTTATTGGCAAATAATCTGATAACATTACTAGACAATTCTAGACCATATGACCCTGAAATTAGACCCAAGTGGTGGAGAGAAAATGAATACTGTGACTACCATCAAAACAAAGGGCATAACATAAACAACTACATGAAACTCTGACATGAAATCCATGATCTCATTGGCGCAGGCAAGATCTTTGTTGGAAATCATGAGATAAATGCTGATCATAAGGCCTTTAAAGATCCCTTACCAACGTACGAACAAAGAGATTCCTCAAAATCCAAAGGAGGAGCTAGAGTCAATTATACCTACAGTAGCAACGATAACATGATCAACATGATTGAATCTGTTCACACTGAACATTGCAATGTGATCATAGTCCAAGATCACCAAAATCAAGCACAAACCACTAATGCTATGACTCGCGCTCAAAGGAAAATTATACTCCCAGGAGCTAATTCCTCAATGTTCTATCAAACAACATCAAATCTACCAAATAGGCAAACAAACACAATCGCAGCCAAATCAAAACAACTGGCTTCATTATCTTCTCCTGGTTACAGTATTGTTGAACAATTGAAGAGAACCAATGCTCAAATATTCATTTTGGAATTGCTTAAGATCTCTTCTGCTCATAGAGAGGTCTTGGACAAGGCTCTACTTACCACCAGTGTCCCTAAAGATATAGACGTAGATTGGTTTCAATCTATGGTGGGTCACTTGACCTCACCTCATTACCTCACTTTCTCTAAAGAAGACGATAACTCACTGAGTCACCCGCATAACCAGCCATTACACATAGAAGCCATGATTCATAAACACCGCGTTAAACACATTTTGATAGATGGAGGCACTAGGTTGAATATTTGTACCTACAATCTATTGACACAACTGGGATTATCTGAAAATGTTATTGATCCAACAAAGAAGATAACAATCCAGGCTTATGATGAAGAAGAAAGAACTTCTAAGGGTCTGGTACTATTACCAATCAAACTAGGACCTGTGGAAAGAGATGTCATTTTTTAGGTCTTGGATCTTCCTCTTTCATACAACATCTTACTAGATAGGCCATGGATTCATGACATGAAAGCAGTACCATCTACGAATCATCAATGCCTGAAATTTCCTCATAATGGAGTTGAAGTCAGTATTCCAGCTGATGCAAGCTATACCTGTAATGCGTTAACGCAGGGTATTGATGCTTTTGTTCCTAACAATAGAGCAGCTTCTGTAGCTGAAAGTTTGGAATCTTTGCTAAGAGATTTAGAAAAGAAATTAAAAATCACAAACACTGCCATGGATGGCTACAAGATAGAGCCTATACTCTCACTAACGTCTCTTCCTCCATCACCAAGACAGTTGGGAAAGCCATCAGAGGTTATGAAGCCATAAAATTCAGCTCCAAAAGTGATTTATGATGGCACCTTTATACAGTCCTCTACTTCTCTTGCAGGTGAAATAGAAGAGGATGATGTTCTCAAATCACTCTTCAAAGAAGATAGTGCAAGCACAAAATAACGACATTGTGAGATTTCTCTGACACAATATGGTCCAGGATACAAGATGCTTCAACACATGGGATATTTAGGTACTGGTCCTCTAGGCAAGTGTCAATAAGGTATTGTTGAACCCATTCAGTTACAAACTAAGTCTGTCAATGATAAAGTTGGACTGGGATATGATCCAAGAAGGCAATCAAATCAGAAGCACATGCCTCACCATCAATGTAAGTGGAAGAAAAAGGTACTACCTTTAACAATACAAGAGATCAATACTCAACAAACTCAAGAAGAGTGTGATGATGAACATAAAGGATTGCCCACCCAGAAAGAGGAAACAGATGATAGTCAAGATCCAGTTGTATTGGTTGTAATACCACAGGAAGTAGAAATCCCAGAGGATATGAGAGACGAAGTATATTTGATCAAAGATTTGTTTGCACCACTAAAAGTTCCAGTCACATATATTGGTAGATAACTAACAGAGGATTCAGAAACTGATTCAAATGAGTATGAGTGGGGTCCAAACCATATTTTAGATATATCTATTATAGAAACCCTTGAAGAATCTAATGATATCACAGATGACGCACAAGAGCTGATATGCCTAAGAATGCAAAAGGAGATAGAAGAAATCAAACTAAGGAGAAAAGAAGACTATGAACGACAGCTGGAGAAAGATCGAACACAAGCAATTCCTTCACCTACCAACCCTTCTAATGAAATAAGACAACTTAGGTACGGAACTACATAAGAAGAACTAGAGGCTACAACAACAGAACCAGTCATCATTCTAGAAGAAGTTGAATGGATCAGACGACAGGGATTAACAGAACCATCAAAGCTATGTTCACAAGTGTGTCAAATACAAGAAATCAATGAACCAAATCATGAAGGGACTTGTAGCATCAAAGATGTGGGTGTTTATACTATATATACCTTTACTAAGCCAATTGAAGATGAGTCAGCAACTTCATCCTATGACTCTGATGACTCAGACAGGAGCTCTATTTATAACAACAACTATTCAACAACACATTATGACTACTCTGTCATGAATGATGAGATAATGTCTACTGTCACACCACAGTATGTAGTCCAGTCTGAAGTAGGTTGGTTGGGTTAGGTCCAATAAATACTAACATGAATTTTGATAATCATGTCGTAACTCTTCTTGGTCTCGAGACACATACACAAGGTAGTCTTCTAGAACTCGACTGGTCGGTCTGAAGTCATGATGATAGTACCGTGCACTCCCTTGAGCCTATTCCAACCTTATCTTTAATACATCTGAAACTGATTAATTATACTCTTTATAACCAACCCTTGAATGTCCCTACCTTTGCCAATGACTATACATTAGCCTACTATCTCAATGAAGTTGAACCCATGTGCTCTTCAACCAGCGAATAGAATGAGAGCATGACTGAAGCGGACATCAAGTATCTTAGTCACAAAAACAAGAAAAATAAGAATAAAAGATCTGATGGCGAAAACCACATTGTGGCGTTGTTAGACTCTAAAAAAGAGAAAATAAAGGATGTACCTAAAGGTGAAAACCTCTCTGAGACACTTGAAGGTGAGATACTTGATATATTGTTGAGTCACTTCCAGGAGAGATCTTCCATATTGATCAAACCAACTCAGCCAGTGAACATTGGGAGTCAAGAGACACCACATATCATTCATTTAGCCCAATCACTCTCGGCAGAAGAATTAAAAGATTTCAGCAACCTTTTTCTAGAAAAGAAGATCAACTTCACATGGACATACTCAGATATGCCAGGACTCGATCCTGATCTCATCATGCATCATCTCTCTATTACACCAGGAGTTAAACCAATCAAGCAAAAAGTCTGAAAGATGCATCCCCATGTGGCATTGCTAGTCAAGGCTGAATTAGAGAAGTTGCTAAAAGCTGGGTTTATTAGAGCTATAGATTATGCAGAATGGATATCAAATATAGTACCTATATCAAAAGCAGATAAATCTATTAGAGTTTGCACAGATTTTAGGGATCTCAACAAGGCATGTCCAAAAGATGATTTTCCATTGCCCAACATTGACATGATAGTAGATATGACTATTGGATATGAGATATATTCATTAATGGATGGATTCTCTAGTTACAATCAAATCAAGATAGCACCTAAAGATCAAGAAAAGACAACTTTCACATGTGCATGGGGAACCTTCTGCTAGAATTTTATGCTGTTTGGTCTAAAAAATGCGAGACCAGCTTACCAAAGAGCAGTAACCACTATCTTCCATGATATGATGCATAAAAACATGGAAGATTATGTTGATGACACTCTAGTAAAGACTATGAAGAGATCTACTCATATTCAAGAACTTGGCCTCATACTAGATAGAATAGAAAGATTCAAGCTCCGATTAAATTCTAAAAAGTGTGCATTTGGAGTCACATCAGGAAAATTGCTTGGTTACATAATTTCAAAAAAGGGAATTGAGGTTGATCCTGAAAAGGTCCAAGCTATAATGGACATGCCTCCACCCAAGAATATCAACCAGATGAGAAGTCTACAAGGCTGTCTTCAGTCCATAAGGCATTTTATATCTCAGCTAGCTGACAAGGCTTAACCATTCACGAAGGTATTAAGGAAAGGGATTCAATACAATTGGGATAAAGATTGTGAATGACACTTACAACAGATCAAAAAATATCTCTCTAATCCACCCATATTAATGCCACCAATTCAAGGTAAGCCACTAATCTTGTCAATATCAGCTACAGATACTTCATTGGGGGCACTTCTGGCACAACAGGATGACGATAAAAAGGAATGAGCTATTTATTACATCAATAAAACATTGGTGTCATATGATATGAACTACAATATAATAGAGAAAGTATGCTTAGCATTGGTCTTTGCATCATAAAAATTAAGACACTATATGTTGGCACACTCCATTAAGCTGGTAGCCAAGATTGATCCACTCAAATATCTTCTTAGTAAAGCAACGCTTACAGGGAGACTGGCCAAATGGGTCATGGTTCTTACAGAATTTGACATTGAATATGTGGAACGTAAAGCCATAAAAGGAAAAGCTATTGCAGACCAACTCGTTGATGCTCCACTTGAAGACAATCAACCTCTGCATATAGAATTCCTAGATGAATCGATCATGCACCTTATAGAACAATCACAAAAGATGTTCTTTGATGGATCCTTCACTCAACATGGTTCTAGCGCAAGGATACTTTTTATTACTCCCCAAAAATACTCAATTCCAAAAGCTTACAAGATTCTCTTCCCTTGTATAAACAACATTGCAGAATATGAAGCTTTGGTAAACGGGATCAAGCTGGCCATTGAATGGAAGATTGTTGAATTACACATATATGGAGATTCGCAACTCATCATCAACCAAATCAATGACCTATATCAGACAAGAGATGAGAAACTGATGCCTTTTAAGAGAATGGTGGATGATCTCAAGAAATACTTTACTTTTGTATCATTTCAGCAGATCCCCAAAACAACAAATAGAGCAGTAGATGCAATGGCCACTCTAGCATCTATACCACGGCTACAGGAGTCTAACTTTCATTTTGAATTCCTGGTGGAAGAGTTACATTACCCTGCCTATGATTATCCTAAGTCCCAGGTAGTTTGTTCTATTATTGGACATGACTCATCTCGTTATAGCCACATTTAGTCTTACCTACATGACCAAGTTGTCCCTGCCAATCTTTCATGAAAAGAAAAATGGAACCTAATCCAAAACACGTCATGGTACGTCATCATCACTAACGACCTATTTAGGCGAGGTTTAGATAATACTTTGCTTAGATGTTTAGAAACCGAAGAGTCCCAACGTGCACTATCTGAGGTTCATGAAGGTGTTTGTGGATCCCATTCAAACGTTCTAACTTTAGCACGAAAACTACTAAGGGCTGGCTACTACTGGCTAGACATGGAGAAAGACACTATAAAATTTGCTAAAACCTGTGAAAAGTGTCAACTACATGGGCACCTTATTCATGCTACAACATGGGATCTCATACCCTTTGTGACACATTGGCCCTTTCAGCAGTGGGCATTTGATCTAATTGGTCAAATATATCCTGCATCATCTAATGACCACAAATTCATTATCACTGCCACTGAATACTTCACTAAGTGGGTAGAAGCAATTTCGCTCATCAAAGTCACAGGAAAACAAGTAGCTCTCTTTATTCTTAATTATATCATCTGCAGGTATGGTATACCTTCATCCATCATAACTGACAATGGAGGACAATTCAAGAACAAAGATCTGGATGACCTCTGTGAGAAATTTAAAATCAAACAACACTGGTCTTTAGTATATTACCCTCAAGGTAATAGACAAGCAGAGGCATCTAACAAATCCTACTAACTATCTTGCACAAAACAGTGAACAAATCCGGGAAGGGTTGGCATTTGCAGCTCAATCCTGCACTATGGGCTTATAGAACAAGTATCAGAACACTTACTGGGGCTACACCTTTCTCATTGGTGTATGGGTCTGGGGCAGTACTACCTATTGAAGTGGAAATACCATCTCTAAGAGTTTCATTGCAAGGTCTTGTTACTAATGAAGACTATAGAATATCTAGATTGCAAGAGCTCAAATTGCAAGATGATTGTTGACAAGTGGAATTTGATCATCTCAGAGTGTATCAAAAGAGAATGTCCAGAGGATATAACAAGAAAGTTTGACATCATGAATTTCAGGTTGGTGACTTAGTTCTAAGAGAGAATCCTATAAATCAACAGTTTCAAGACAACAGAGGGAAGTTTGAACCCAACTGGCTGGGTCCCTATATCATTATTGTAGCTTTTGGCTTAGGTTCCTATCAACTCTCAACATCAGAAGGAGAACAACTCCACAAGCTGATCAACACCATCCATCTAAAGAAATTCTTTACCTAAATATTCTCTGCTCCAGCAGCCTATACAACGAAAAAGTCCTAAAAAAAATCCTAAAAATCAGAAAAAAGTCCTGAATAAATCATAAAAATCAGAAAAAGTCTTGAAGAAATTCAAAAAAAAAAAGAGAAAAAGAAAAATAGAAGAAAAAAAGGAAAAAAGAGAGAAAATGCCCTAGTGAAAACCTAGTAAACAGGTACCTTGGTAAATTTTTTTTTAAAAAAATGATGAATTTTTGCCAAGCAGGTGAAAATCTGGTAAACAGGCGCCTCTTGTACTCAAGCGCTCCATCTATCAATGGAACGTTGGCATTCCCACTTTCCTGCATATTTTCTTTCGCTTCTACATATTTCAGTCGCTTTCGTGACATCCTAGTTCGTTGGAACTGTCATGGCTTGAAACCGATCATTGTCCTAGTCTTAGGTTAATCGATAAAGCACATTACATGTCCTAAGCAATGTCAACCAAGTCAATCTGACGTCAGTGAAGCCTGGTCGTCCACTCCGAGTCAGTCACCTGTCTCCTGACTACTGAAGAGTTTTATCACTAGGTTAACAAGCAAAACAACATACTGGAAAACAATTGCTAAACAATTTGAGCTATGAATGAAAATTTTCTTTGTGTGTTGTCTTTTATATTGGTTTTCGATTATTATCCCTCTTAGTAACTCGAGGAAGTCTATCTTGACTAAGAGGAGCAAGGATTGGGGGCATAATATTTTCTTTATTTTTCTGCTTGTAGGAATGATTCCAATGATCTGGAAACATCTAAATTAGCTGGGTGTCTGTGATAAGAGCCTTCACATCAAGGTGAAATTTCCTCACATACCTCAACTTCACTTATTTGAATGCTACAGGGAGGTTCCATATCATTTCTTTGTCTATTTTGAGGGAATTTCTTCATTGTGCAATCCATGTCCATGCGTAATCTGTCCAAGGATATGAATGAGAAAAAGGGTCATTGCGAACAAGATAATTAATATTACACATGAAAGGCAAGGAACTCTAATCTACCTATTGTGGTTGTAAAGCGCTCAATGATGAAAATTAAGCTTTTCAAAATCCAGTGACTAGGTTTAGGTTGGATTTTGCATATCATCTTGCATTTCATTCTGCATCTCATGAATTTAGAGTGATTTTGATATAATAACAATGCTCTCTTTATTTTTTGCATGAGTGTTGGAAGCTTCATCATTTCTCAGTTAAGTGGTCTCTTTTTCATCATCATTTCTCCGATCAAGTACTTGTGCATTGAGATGTTAGCTGCATACATATATTCACTAGCATTCATTTGCATTCATCTTGTTGCATAGAAAAATAAACATTTGCATTACTCATTACTCATTCACATTCATTTATTTGCATATGAAAAGAAAGAAAAATAGACATCCATATTCATTTGCATTCATACATTCATGCTGAAAAGAAATTCATACATATAGAATAAAGCATATAGGACAACATCTCATAACCAATCAACACAAGTATGATGAAGTCAAATCAGATCTCGTATATATATCATGTCAAGTATAAGAGTACAAATTGATGACATATACAAACTCCCATCGGAGCAAGAATCGTATAGGCTACAAAAAATGGGTGTGTCTATAAAAAATATCCAAGCTACACAAAAAGGAATAATCTAGCTCACACCCTCTCCCTCATTGCCTGATGCCCAAGATCTTGTTGAGGTGCTCATGCTCCCTCTAATCGGGCCATATACTGCAAATAGGGTTGCACCTGCTGTGCAATAGGAACTAAAACACTATACGTTGCTACGTAATACGCTACCCTACTGCTTTGGAGAAGGACCTCCTATCATAGAGACTCTATCTCTACTCTCAAATCTACTCTTAATGTTGTGATCTGGTGATCATGCTCAACCCTCACCTCGGCCAGCTATCGGTCTCGCTCTGCCAGCTGAGTTTGCGCCACTATCAATTGTGACTGCAGCTCTGCAAGACATGCCCTCATCGACCATCCACCATCTATCTCTTGCTCTCTCGCAGGCCCCCCATCTCCACCCCCATCTCCACCTCCACCACCACCTCCACCCTACTCCTCTCTCTGTTGTCACACCTATCTAGGAGCTACTCGATCCTCCTCTATCCCACCCACTTGCCCTAGGGATACACCCTCACCCCTCTGCTGCCCACCCTTAGTTGGTACCCTTCTACTGCTAGCACCTGGATCACCACTACCTCATCGCGGAGCCTTAGCTCTTTGTGTCTAACCTTTCCTCTGGCCCTGTCCCTGTGCTGGTGCAGGGGCATTCTCCTCAACATCCTCAATATGAGGAGCCTGCTCGCCCGGGTCTATAAAACATGGGAACGGATGTTGTTGAAAATGATCTTTGTACTGGGGAAATACCCCCGCATCCACTACATCATCTAGGTAATCCCACCGTAGGCGGTGTAACCCTGTCAACTCCTGCATCGCCAATGTGTATGATAACCGCAGAGACCATCCCTATCTCTCCTCATCTACATATCGAGCATATGCTATATACTCCTGTGAGATCCCCTGGGGCCAGCCATACTGCCTCATCACCCATGAAATGACAAATTGCTCCACAACAGTTTGTGACCTCCCAATCAGTGGGCATGTAACAAACAGGTCCCTGTGAACTAGCCGCCAGTCATCCCACGGCTCCAACCCTCTATATGGTCTCCATACGATGGCTATCAGGTCATCAAGCTACCATCTCCAGAAGTCTATCTTGCCTAGATGGGGCTGTGTGATATATCCAGCATACTTGTAAATGATCGGCTGCCTAAGCTCTCTATTGTCTGCTACTATGGGTCGACAAATGGGAAGGTGCACCCAAGCCCACACCTATAAAATGTACACACCCACAGCCATGTTCCACCCATCTCTGTATATGATCTCATGCATCTCCCAATACATGTGGGCCAATAAACAAGAGCCCCAACCAAGTCTCTGAGGGGTCTCTATCAACCTCTCTAGCATCCGGCCCCATCCGCTCTAGAAACCCTGCTGCCCCCTGTCCGACATCAAAAAGCACCTGATGAACCCTACTAGAACACATGCTAGGGGATGCTCCTCACTGTATCTCCTCATAATTTCCCAACTCATGAAATGAGTCAAAACGTTGGATCCCTGAATACGTTCCTCACTACCTACAGTCTAGGTAATAACACGGTATCATAATCGACCTTATCCCCAACAAAAGGAATATGAAGGATCCTATACACATCCTTGGGAGTGATAGTCAACTCCCCAACTGGAAAATGAAATGTATTATGCTTTGAATGAAATCTCTCTACCAACGCTGTGAGCATCCTGTGGTTCACACAAATATTAGGTAACCTCAACAGATGAGTCAAGCCACACATATCAACATGAGCCTACTCAACCTCAGATAAATCTTGAACTAATGCCATAGTGGGAGGATACACACATCTAAAGAGCACAGGAGGTAAGCGCACCTACAACAATCCAACAATGAAACATCAGAAAACATTCCAAATGAGCCTACACGAGAAGCAAAACATCACGCAAATCCAGCTAAGTCAAATGCAAAATCAAATTTTTACGTTTACACCCTCAAAAATGCTCACTGTCTTTCGTATGACAAAACACAGAGAAGCAGCATCTCATATGAGTCAAGAATAGGTGTCATACGGCAAAACAATCTCAAATGACAATTTATTAGACTCTGCACAACAAAATGGTCTTTTTACAGACATGTCGTACGACACATGGGTACTCCCCGAACGACAAAACTAATAGGCTTAAATGACAAAATATTTTTTACCAGTTTCTCATACGAGATAGGATCCTATCTTGCACGATAAACTGAGACACCCAACCCAAAACCCGTGAAAAACTTGAAAAATGCATTAAAAAATTCAAAATTGGAAACACAAATAGGCTTAAGATCGACCACTTACCACTGGCTCATAGTTTCGGGGTTGATTATGTCTCCTTTGGCACTCGAATCGATGCTGATGAGTAGGGACCACCATTTTCTTCACAAAAGGATTTTTGAATTTTCAAACTTGGAGGGTCAAAATGAATTGAAAATGACACTTTTGTCCCATATATAGCCAAAAACCTAATTTTTCAACTTGCTCCAATGGACATGAAAATTGTACCCTTAGTTAATTTGACCATTTTGATTCCATTTTCGGGATTGAAATCAAAATTCGAGATCATTTTGCTAGTCAATTTCAGAATTTGGACCACTTAGTGCTATTTTCATGAGCTGCTCATTCTTTCTTCTAATTGTGCTCAATTTCAACGCTTAATCTCAATTTAATTTCTATAAATCAACTTTGTGCTCAATTTCTTATCAATCAATGCAAAATGTTCAAAAATTCCTTTGAATCAATTTGTGCTCAAACAACTTATCATCGCTCCAAATTGCCTATAATCATTATGTACCCTCGCTATCTTTCAATTTTGCTCCCGAGGGGGCATACTCGTGACCTTATGACCTCACATTCTTCAATGTTGAGAAAAATTTCAAATCTTCATCGAAATTCGAGCAAAAATATTTTTCAACTAAAGAAAATCAATCAAATAAGACCTCATCACTAGGGGCATATCAGTTCCATCGCTTCATATCAAACTAATATTTGTCTTTTATCTGAATCAATCTCTTAACGTTAAGGAGTTTCTTTGATCACGTTCAATCTAAGCAAGTGTTTAGTATTCATTTCTTGATCAAGCTGAATAGTTTATCCTTATCGTATCTTGATCAATCAAGTTCAAGATCGATTTTTATCTTGACTCACTGTGTGTAGATCAATCAAGTTCTAGATCAGTAAGATCCGCTTCTTGATCAATCAAGTTCAAGTTCGGTATCTTTTGTTTTCTATCGTTCCTAAGTTCAATCAAGTTCAAGATCAGTATCGCTTTAATCAGAATTCATTCATCTTTGTCACTTTGAATCAAGCTAAACACCTCATTTTTCATCTAGTTCGTGATCAATCAAGTTCAGAACTAGCGTCTCCTAGAAATCAAATTTTTCTTTGAACTAACGCGCTGCTCGCACATTAATTCAAACAGGGGCAAATGTAATACCCTAAAAATTGTCATCTAAACCATGGGGCCCTAATCTCGACAACATCACCAAGCTCCTAACCAAAGACAATTAAATAAATCTTGACCACACAATTAATTTCTAAATCATTAAATGTCGCACGGCAAAATGAATCAACCAATATTAATTTAATATTTTTTTAATTAATTAAATCATTCCAAGTAAATCATTTAAAAGAATTATCTTATTTATTTTAATTGAATATCCTTGCATATTTAATTGAATAAATCAATTGAGCACAAATCTTCAAAAATGGAAATAAATCAAAAAAGGAATTAATTGACCAAGAAAGGATTAAAAATTGAGAAAAAAAATCAATTAGAGATAATCTTGAAAAGCAAATTAAAAATTGATAAATAATTAAATATTCAAATTGAATGAAATAGAGAATAAATTAGTTTTTCCTGATTTTATCTTATTTTTAGTTCAATTTCCTTTAAAACTGAGAAAAGCATCCAATCACATCAATTCACCTAGATTGTGCTTCCTCTTGGAAAATCTTGACTGCTCATCATCTTTTGATCTTAGCCATTGGTTTCTTTCTGATTTTTCTATAGATTCAGGCTCATCTCTCATTCAAAAAAGGTTGGAGAATATATTGTTATTATACTATTTTTGCTCTAACTTCATTGCATACATATTTAAATCATTTAGCTTAATGTTGCTTAAATCATTTAGCTCATTTATTTCTTAAATCTTGTTAGATCAATATTGCATCCATCTAGCATTCATCATGCTCATATAGATTAAATCCTTCGTCTTGGTGTTGTCTAGTCACTGGTATTTTTAAATAATCTGAGAGCAATCTTATACTCGCATCTTTTAGAAGGCAATGGGTTGATTTGTTATGGTTTATTATTTATTGATTATATCTGACTAACCATGCATGTAATGACTTGATTGAAGTGTTGTGTCTTGCAGATACAGATTCTTATTCCACTTTTCACACACACATAACCATGTTGATTCAAGGTGAAGTACCGAAGATGTTTTGGAGAGAAGCAGTCAACACTGCTTTCTATACTTTGAACCAGGAAATTGTTAAAAAAGGTAATAACTATTAGGATTCCCATAGATACTGAGAGGGGGGGTGAATCAGTATCTAACCGGTATATAGAATTTCTTAACTTAAACTATGTAGATCATATTATAACAGTGTACCGGTATGCAAGAAATAATGCAATAAACAGAATTAATAACAACCACATGAAAAACACACCATAACACAATGATTTAACAAGGAAACCTAATGTGGGAAAAACCTCAGTGGGATTTGTGACCCACAATATTCACTTACTGGCCAATAAGAGAATATTACTTACAAGAGGGGCCTACATGATGGGATGGGGTTAGGGATAGACTAGCCTAGTCTATGCTCTTGGATCCTTTCCTTGGATCACTTGGTGTTCTCCACACACTATAGGGTCTCTAGGAATTCCTTTTCTTGAGGAGTCCCCTGACCCTGCCCAATCCACCCACCAATGAGTTGCAATGCTTCTGCTAAGGTCTCACCTACTCATGAGACTCAAAACCCCTTACTATGGCTAATAAGGGCTAGGCTTGTTCTACACCTTCCAAGGTCTTAGCAAGGTTATATCAAGTCTAATTCATGGTCTTTCCACCCATTCATGTTCCCCCAAGAGGTTTCAAGCCTTCAACCCCTTACCGATTTCACTATTTTGTGTTTTTACTACAAAATAGGGCTACAAGGATTAGGACCAATTAGGCCTCCTACCTGGTCCTTTAGGGCTCCCTCTTACAAATGATGCACAAAAAACCCAAACACCCAAAATGGACTACCATTCATTTGGCAAGGGCTCAAGGATTTTCTAGGTTTTAGGCCTCCAAGTGGTCGTACAGTGCCCTAGATAGATTTTAAGGTTTTTAAGGGTTTTTAGGAGGGTTTTTAGGACCTGCCTGGGACATAGTGCAAGTTTTCTATTCTTGCCACCTTGTCTAGATTGGTGAAATCTTCTCCTTCACACCAATGGTACTTCACTCACCCCTCTCCAACTCCTCAAAAGGGTTCTCTCTTCTCTGACCAACCTTGCTCTCCAAGACCTCTGCAACTTAACCCTTCCTAGCCGGGCACTGTTCAGTCTCGCCTAGGATTGGGTCTCTTGATGGCCTCCCTGCATTTTCAAGGGCCCTTCTTGCTTTGAAATATGGTACAAGGTCTTCACTCTCATTCCCCATGGTTTCATGGTGGTTCCACAATGGGGAATGGAGTTATGCAACCATTTACACAATCTTGTCCAAAACTGGACAGTAAGAAGACAACTTAGGAAATATTTATAAGAACACCACACTTACAAACTAAAACCTAGTCTAAATTCTTGAAATGAAATTATTTACACCATAGAAGATGATCCACACAATTTTGCACATAAATCAATCCATTAACTTGCTTGGTTCCTTCATTCAAACTGACTGATAACCAACAAACAGTCACAGTCCGGTCACTTTGCTTGGGTTGTACAATGTCTGACATCCAACCCATTAGCTTAGGGTTTGGAAATAATTATAATACCCATACCTTGGTCTGTGTGCCCATACTATGGTTTTCCATGCTAACCTAAAGAATTTGACATCATGGTGGAAAAGTTGCTTGACAACTTTTAAAAGTTGTCATGCAACTTTTGAGCAACTTTCCCAATGTTGCTTTTCATGACTCCTAGACCCACATTGGGCATACCTAAGGACACCACCATGCTCTAAAGGACCCCTAAACACCTCCAAGGCACACATACCCTCAATTTTCAATAAATCCTCAATCTTGACTTATAACCTTTAAGACCTCAATTAGGACCTTAACTAGGACCTATGAGCACATGACCCTTTATTTTATATACAATGGCTTCAAAAGAAGCATAACACTAACAAAACAAAAAGGGAAGAAGAGCTTGGAAGGGTGCTCCTGCACCATACTCCCCCTCTACACACAACTAAGAAATAGAAGAAGAGATGAGAGTCAGGTCTATGCCAAGTGTCTTGAACTTGCTGTCTTCAACCCAGGTAGCTTCAAACTCAGGTTGACCTGCCCACTTCACCAAGTGTTCCATGTAGACCTGGTGTCTAGTGGACTTCTTCACTCTTGATTCCAAGATCTCCTTTGCTATAGGCTTCTTCACCTATGGTAAGACATTAACATCTAGGTCCTACAGTACCTTGGCTTGGGTTTCCTTTTGGCCTGCTATTTCACCCTTCTACATGATCAGGTCAGCTACATTAAAAATAGGTGAGATAGCCAAATCTGAAGGCAGGTCAACCTTGTAAGCATTCTTACCATATTTTGATAGGATTCTACAAGGTCCTACTCTTCTCATTTGTAGTTTGGTAGGCTTACCACTTTGCATCCTAGCTTTGCTCAAATGGACCAACACATAGTCACCCATCTTAAATTGAACTTCTCTCCTTTTCTCATCCATTTTTGCTTTCAACTTTTGAGTGGATTCAAGGATGGCCTTCTTAACTTGCTCTTGGACTTCTTTGATGGTTTGAGTGAAGTCCTTTGCTTTCCCACTCTTCATCTCCATAGTACCAAGGTCTCTCAACTCACACACTCCCCTTGGATGTCTACCATACACAACCTCAAAATGACTTTTACCAGTGGTCCTATTCACACTGTCATTATATGCATACTCTACTTGAGGAATGATTAGGTCCCATGTCAGCCCATACTCCTTAGTTAAACACCTCAACAAGCTGCCTAACACCCTGTTGATAACTTCAGTTTGACCATCTATTTGTGGATGGTAAGCTGAGCTAAATGACAAGTTAGTTCCTAGTCTCCTCCATAATGTTTGGCAAAAATGGCCCATGAACTTGTTGTCCCTATCTGAAACAATGCTTAAAGGGAGTCCATGAATTCTAACAATCTCCTTAAAGAAGAGATGTGCAATATAGCTTGCATCATGTGTAGTCCTACATGGGATGAAATGGCTCATTTTGGAAAATCTATCTACTTCCACATAGATGTTGTCCATACCTATTTTTGTCTTGGGAAGTCCTACTACAAAGTCCATGCTTATACATTCCCAAGGCCTATTTGGGACAGGCAATGGTTGATAGAGACTAGCATTGCTTGATCCTCCCTTTTCTCTTTGACATACACCACATTGCTCGACATACCCCTTCACATCTCTTGGCAACTTTGGCCAATAATAGTACCTCTGTACTAAATCCAAGGTTTTGTTGACTCGAAAGTGTCCACTCAAACTACCATTGTGTTTCTCTTGGATGAGGTTTTCCCTCATGGATCCTCTCATTACACACAACTGATTACCCTTGAACAAGAGACCATTTTGGAGTGTATAATCTACATACTCACCATGGAAATGGTTCTCAAACTCCTTGCAAACCTTGTAAGCTGATGAGAAGTCTTCTTCTCCTTCATAGAGGTCCTTGAAACCTTCTATTCCTATGCTCTTCAACTGTAGTTCTTGAACTATCAACAACTTCCTTCTTAATGCATCTGCCACTTTGTTGAGTTGCCCCTTCTTATGCTTGATGGTGAAGGTGAAGGATTGGAGATATTCCCCATTTCAAGTGCCTATTGCTAATCTTCTCTTGAGTGTTAATATAACTCAATGTCTGGTTGTCTATGAACACCAAAAATTCCTTTGGGAGTAGGTAATGCCTCCATTTCTTTAAAGACTGCACTAATGCATACAACTCTAGGTCATAGGCTGAGTACTTCTTTGCTTCATTAAGCTTCTCACTGAAAAATGCCACAGGTCTTCCCTCTTGACTCAATACACCACCTACTGCAATTCCACTTGCATCACACTCCAATTTGAATAGCTTATCAAAAGTAGGTAGGAGAAGGATAGGTTTTGTGGCTACTTCTTGTTTCAACAATTGAAATGCTTTGTCAGCCTGCTCAGTCCATTTAAACTTAGTTTTAAGGCCTCCTTTAATGGTGTCAAGGACTGGTGCACATATGCCATTGAAGTTCCTCACAAATTTCCTATAGAATTGAGCTAATCCATGGAAACTCCTTACCTCAGTCCTTGTTCTAGGTGCAGGCCAATTCAAGATTGCCTCCACTTTGCTTGGATCCATCTTCAAGGTTCCCTTAGACACCACAAATCCTAAGTAGAGCAGTTCTTTCTTCAAGAAGTCACACTTCTATAGGTTGATGGATAACTTCTCCTCATGCAACCTCTCTAAGACTAACCTCAAATGCTCAAGGTGCTCCTCTTTGGTTCTGCTATAGATGAGAATGTCATCTAGGTACACCACCACAAATCTACCTATGAAGTCTTTCAACACCTCATTCATCAACCTCATGAAGGTGCTTGGGGCATTGGTAAGCCCAAATGGCATCACAAGCCATTCATACAATCCCTCTGTGGTCTTGAAAGCAGTCTTCCACTCATCACCCTCCTTAATTCTTATCTTGTGATAACCACTTTTAAGGTCTAGCTTGGTAAAATACATAGCACCTCCTAGACAGTCCATCAAATCCTCTATTCTAAGAATAGGAAACCTATACCTTATGGTGATCCTATTGATTTCCCTTGAGTCAGTGCAAAGTCTCCACTTACCTCCTTTTTTGGATGCTAGCACTACCGGGACTGCACATGGGTTGATCCTCTTCTTAATTAGTCCTTGTTCCAATAACTCCTACACTTACCTTGCTACTTCCTTATTCTGATCAGGTGTGAGCTTATATGCTGCCTTGTTAGGTAGGGATGCCTTGGGAACAAAGTCTATTTGATGACTTATAGACCTTCTTGGTGGGAGTGTTGCAGGTGCTCCATCACTCACTATGTCCTTATACTCTTACAACATGTGTTTCACCTCCTTGGGTACATCTACCTGCAACTTGTCTACTTCCTCCTTTGGTTTCACAAAGATGGCACACTTCACTATCTCCTCCTCATGTAGTAAGTTTAAGAACTCTTTAGCAGTAGCCATTAAGACACTAGGTGTTCTTGAGGTGCCCTATTCATTCTCTGTCAAAGACTAAATCTTAAAGGTCTTGCTATCTTTCTTGAATGATATGGAGTTCTCCTCTCCATCATAGATCACCTTCCCATCAAATTGCTAGGGTCTTCCTAGCAGCAGATGACAAGCATCGATAAGCAACACATCACAAAGGATCTTATCCTTGTATCCTCCAATAGAAAACTCTACCCAAGTTTGTT
Source organism: Cryptomeria japonica (assembly GCF_030272615.1). Classification (NCBI taxonomy): domain Eukaryota; kingdom Viridiplantae; phylum Streptophyta; class Pinopsida; order Cupressales; family Cupressaceae; genus Cryptomeria; species Cryptomeria japonica. Next base: position 81,390,210 of record NC_081410.1, on the reverse strand, counting down.
CATTGACTAGCACACTCTGCTCATGATTCAACCATGTCACCTTGTATGGGTTAGTGTAGGGTATCCTTGTAAGTTTCAACTTCCTAACTACCTCTTCTAATATTATGTTATTAGTCGACCCTAAATCAACTATCACCTTGCAAACTTTACCAAGGATCTTGCATCTTACCCTAAACAATGCTCTCCTATGCTTAGGTTCACTCTTGACTGGCTGTCTTATCAAGACCCTATTGAACATCAAATTTTCTCTACTCTCTCATTCAATATGGTCCACCTCAGGTGTCTTGCTACTTGATGAGTCTTCATGTGCATAAGCAACCCTCTTTCCACTGTTTGATGAGGTAGGCTTGTCAGGGCATCTATATTCCGGGTGTCCCAATTGACCACAATTGTAACACTTCATAGTTGCAAAGTAGGAGTTACCTCTGTTGGTACCTCTACCCCTACTTGGACCACCTTGTGCACCTCTTCCTCTAGGATGTCCTCCTCTAAGATTGGTTTCACTGCCTTGCTCAGTTAACTTGGCTTCTCCTTGGTTTCTCTGATCATTTGCTTTGCTTTGGTAAACACCTCGGTGATTCATTTGTTCTCTACCTCTGCCTTTACCCTTGATATTAGAGTCTCCTTTCCTTTTGTTCCTCTCTTCAACCTTGACAACAAGCTGATGACATTTTTGAACAGTAGTAGGAGTCCATAAGCTTATCTCCTCTTGAATGTTCCACTTTAGGCCGCTTAGATACCTAGCCACCTTAATAGATTCATCTTCTTGAACTTTGGATCTAAGACAAAGTTTTTGAAATTCTTCGATGTAGAAGGTCACACCAAGGTCTTTTTGCTTCAAACCCTATCTCTTCTTATGAAGTTGGACTTCATAATCCTCTGGTAAGTAGTTCTACTTGATCTTACTCACCATGGCCTTTTAATTGGCAATAGGTAGCTTCCCCATGCTAACCCTTTCTTCTTGCAGTTACTTCCACCATGTCAAAGTTGCTCCCCTTAATCTTGATTTGGCAACTTTAACCTTTTGAGCCTCTGTCATTCCCTCACACTCAAAGTGGTTTTCCATGCCCTCAATCCATTCCATAACAGTGTCAATGTCCATCCTTCCATTGAAATGTGGAAATCCTTCAAAAGCTTTGGTGTTCAAAGCCTTAATAGCCTTTACAAATGGTTCTTCATTAATCAAGGGATCTGGTTCAGGTATAATGTCATCTATGTCAATAGTTTTCTTTCCTTTGTCCTTGGTGTCTTCTCCCCAAGGTTCATGTGTCCTCTGATCCACCACTTCTTGCATCTTATCCCTTATCTCACTCATAGCTTCTTCAAGGAGTCTATTCTTCTCCTTCTGCTCTTCTATCTCCCTAGCCAGCTCTGTATTAGTAACCATTCTACTCTCCCCTATTAATTCACCAGTATATAGAGACATACATAGTACAACAAATCTTTAACTTGCTATGATACCAATCTGATGGGATGGGGTTAGGGATAGACTAGCCTAGTCTATGCTCTTGGATCCTTTCCTTGGATCACCTGGTGTTCTCCACACACCCTAGGGTGTCTAGGACTTCCTTTTCTTAAGGAGTCCCCTAACCTTTCCCAATCCAGCCACCAATGAGTTGCAATGCTTCTGCTAAGGTCTCGCCTACTCAGGAGACTCAAAACCCGTTACTATGGCTAATAAGGGCTAGGCTTGTTCTACACCTTCCAAGGTCTTAGCAAGGTTATATCACATCTAATTCATGGTATTTACACCCATTCATGTGCCCCCAAGAGGTTTCAAGCCTTCAACCCCTTACCGATTTCACTATTTTGTGTTTTTACTACAAAATAGGGCTACAAGGATTAGGACCAATTAGGCCTCCTACCCGGTCCTTTAGGGCTCCCTCTCACAAACGATGCACAAACAACCCAAACACCCAAAATGGACTACCATTCATTTGGCAAGGGCTCAAGGATTTTCTAGGTTTTAGGCCTCCAAGTGGTCGTACAGTGCCCTAGGTAGATTTTAAGGATTTTAAGGGTTTTTAGGAGGGTTTTTAGGACCTACCAGGCACACAGTTCAGGTTTTCTATTCTTGCCACCTTTTCTAGATTGGTGGAAGCTTCTCCTTCACACCAATGGTACTTCACTCACCCCTCTCCAACTCCTCAAAAGGGTGCTCTCTTCTTTGACCAACCTTGCTCTCCAAGACCTCTACAACTTAACCCTTCCTAGTCGGGCACTGTTCAGTCTCGCCTAGGATTGGGTCTCTTGATGGCCTCCCTGCATTTTCAAGGGCCCTGCTTGCTTTGTGATATGATACAAGGTCTGCACTCTCATTCCCCATGGTTTCATGGTGGTTCCACAATGGGGAATGGAGTTATGCAGCCATTTACACAATCTTGTCCAAAACTGGACAGTAAGAAGACAACTTATGAAATATTTACAAGCACACCACACTTACAAACTAAAACCTAGTCTAAATGCTTGAAATGAAAGTATTTACACCATAGAAGACAATCCACATAGTTTTGCATGTAAATCAAACCATTAACTTGCTTGGTTCCTTCATTCAAACTGACTGATAACCAACAAACAGTCACAGTCCAGTCAATTTGCTTGGGTCGTACAATGTCTGACATCCAACCCATTAATTTAGGGTTTGGAAATACTTATACTACCCATACCTCGGTCTGTGTGCCCATACTAGGGTTTTCCACACTAACCTAAAGAATTTGACATCATGGTCGAAAAGTTGCTTGACAACTTTTAAAAGTTGTCATGCAACTTTTGAGCAACTTTCCCAATGTTGCTTTTCATGACTCCTAGACCCACATTGGGCATACCTAAGGACACCACCATTCTATAAAGGACCCCTAAACACCTCCAAAGCACACATACCCTCAATTTTCAATAAATCCTCAATCTTGACTTATAACCCTTAAGACCTCAATTAGGACCTTAACTAGGACCTATGAGCACATGACCCTTTATTTTATATACAATGGCTTCAAAAGAAGAATAACACAACAAAACAAAGAAGGAGGAAGGGCTTGGAAGGGTACTCCTACACCACTACACATTCAAGAAGGCCAACTGCCTAGAGCTCACTGCTCAATGGGAAGTCTCACTGACTTACAATGATGGATTATACAAATCTACTATCTTGTACTGCTTCAAAATAGCATCTATAATGCTGGATCCAGTACCGGTTTCTACTCTGCTTCTTACATAAACCCTTAACCTATATTTTGCATTATAGGTTTGCCTAATATTTCTTCCTTTTCTTACTTTCTACTTCCTTACAAAATGTCTACAATGATCTCTCTTATATATAAGAGTCATTTTACAACTTGCCAAGTTGGCTTACAAATTTTTTACAATAATAAACAAAATATAATATATCAAAAATCCTATCGGCCTCTGTGCCGATATGCTTCCTTTCTCTGTGTCGGTGTAGAGTGTGATCTATTGATGCTGGTGTAATGCCTTGTCGGTGTAATAGGATTGTAAGGTTGCCATCAATGACAAAACCTTCAATCAACTACAATGTCTCATTGGAGTGTGCATATGCCAACAATCTCCCCCTTTGGCATTGATGGCAACACTCATGAGAAAATTCAAAAGTGTATCCAAAACTATAATCCAAAAATATGTTACCAAAAAATGTGTTACAAATAAGATAAGCTCCCCCTGAGTAGATAATTCTTCTGTCAGTTATTTCTCTTATTTTGTCATACTACTACTCCTCCTTTGGCATCAATGACAAAGGTTGTCAAGGTGTTAATAGAGTTGTAGCCTCAGCCTTGTAACTAGGTAGTTACAATTTGAAGTAGATCCACCAAAATCAAGTTTATACTCTCCATAAACTTCTTACTATCTCTTATTGCTATCTCTGTTCTTTGAACTGTACCAATGAGGTGCTGCATATGCTCTGTCAGTGTTCTCTATCCCTGTACATGTGCCTCAAATATTTCCTTCCACATGAATGCTAGATAGTCCAATCTTGGACTTAGTCTTAGTCTCAAATTCTTTTCCTTATCCACTATTCTCTCCTTTTCTCTTCCTAGCTTAAGTAACTCTTCCTCAAAAGTTGTTATCTTTTGTTCAAAAAATGATAATGTATCAAGTGAATTAACAAAACTATTTGCAATTTAATTGATTTCATCCTGTGCCTTGCTCATCTTCTTATCTATGTCTACTGTCAAAAAGTTTGTTTTGCAAGTATCTTTATACAGAGTTTTAAATTCCTTTAATAAGTTACATAGTTCTGGTACAAGTGTGTCAAATTCCCTTGTACACTTCTTTATCTGATTTTCAAAGAATTTTTGCTTTTCAAGTTCCATCTTATCCTTTTTGATTACAAAACATATATCATGCTTGTATTTGTCAACAATCTTCTGTGATAATCTGATTCTCTTCTTCATTTTGGCCTTAAGTACTTGAAAGTAGTCATGAATGTTCTTTTCCTTGTCTTCACCCATGTTATTCAATAGTTCTATTAATTATTTTCCTACTCGTATATCAAATCCAAGTTCTTTATAGCCTATACCAGGAACCTATTTGGTTATGTGTAGCATCAAGCATACAAGCATATTACCAAACCTAAAAGTTCCTTTCTTATCTTTCTTTATATTGCCTAAGTTGTCAATTAAATCATCTTTTAACCATTCACATATGTCAATTTTCACATTGTCTATAATCATGTCATAAGCACTCTTAATGCATAAAATTGAAACTGAGTTGAGTCTATTTGCATGAGTACCTTTATACCCTAAAATCATGCTAACAAATCTCACATTTGTATCTATTACATCATTTACCCTCAAGGACCTTCTATCTGATTTTGTACCAGTTAGTTTAGTTACTAGGTCATTTGAGACCTTCTTAGTCTTGTTTGGTCTTTTACCAGTGGAAGGTAACCCTATGACAGCTTTCACAACTTGGTAATTTTGTGAATTGCATCTAACCAGAAAAATTCACCATGTACCCTACTTAAGGGTATCCTAATCACATCCTTGGGAAATTTAGGAATGCAGAGGATTTCAGTAAATCCTAGGGTTTCAATGATTTTATGTTCCGATTTTACATTTCTGGAATTATCACATATGACAGATTTATACATTGTTTTGATCTTTTCATCTCCTAATTCCTCTATGTTGCAATGAATGCAAATTATGGGGTCTTCATCATAAACAACTCCTTTTGGAATTTGAGAAAAAGCACCTACAGTGTCATCTTTCTTTGCTACCTCAGGAACTAGTTGAAATACGGGCCTAGGGAATTTTATAACCTTGACTACAGTAGGGTTTGCTATATATTCAAATGCAGAGGTGGATGCCATGATGGTAAATACCTTTTTCTACCTTAGGGTGAATTGATTGCTCAAAGTGTTCTTCCCTCTTTGCTCGAAATCCCTTAGCGCTCTTCGAATGTTTGAAATCTTAGTGAAGTGAAATGGAGCCAAAACCATAAATTTATAATGTTTATTTGCCATCTACCACATTTAATGTATGCCGGTTAAGTAGTTACTTAACATTGTCTACCGGTATAGAAGTAATATTCAACTTCTCATCTCTAACCGAGGGAATAATAGCACGTGTGTCCTTAGATTGCCAAACCCTCAAAGAAACTTTCTTCAATTTGATGAAGAACTTCCTGCCGGTGGAGCACTACTCTATTCTGTTGGTGGAGTAATACTCTATTCTGCTGGTGGAGTATTGATTGGTTCTACCGGTGGAGGAGTATTCCCAACATTTAGATCAGCTTTTCTAATCCATTGTTTTCAGAATTCTTGCTTAACCTCTTCAACTTTTTCTTTACCTTTCAAGCTAGAACTTTTGTTGCCTGTCGGTGATCCTTTGCTTCTACAGAATTTTGTAATATGTCCAATTTTGTTACATGCATAACAGGTCACATTATTCTTCTAAATAGCTTTGACATAGCCCATGTCGGTTTGTGTTCTACATTGATTAGATAGGTGTCCAAATCTTCCACAAACATAACATCTCACATTCATTCTGCAATTTTCAGAGTTGTGACCAACTTTGTTGCATTTTGAACATTGACCGGTGGGTGTGCTGATATTCTGATAATTTCTAGATCTACATTCATTTGCTCTATGACCATACTTATTACAGTTAAAGCATTTTCCATTGAATTTATAAGCATTAGGTTGCCTTACCGGTTTGCCATGATCCTATGTGTTTGCAGTACTCGAGCTTTCACCAACTTCAAAGCCAATTCCAAAAGTGTCACCTTTAGGTTTTTTATTTTTTAGCAAGTTACCAAGTTCCTCTGAGCTTTTCTTGAATTTTTCTTTATGTTGATTTGCAGTATCTAGTTCTCTTTCTAAAACTTCTTTTTGCCTCATCAGTTCATTGGAGTCATTCTGAGTGTGCATCAAATCTGTCTTTAACAAATCATTTTCATAACTAAGTCTTGTGTTTTCATTTGCAACATCACTTAGTCTTCTGGTCAATTCTTCTTCATTCTTCTTTCTATCTTCAATTTCTTTACAAAATCTCATAGTAATATCCTACATCTCATTCTTTGTTGTCATGTTCTCTTGTTTCAGCTTGTTTATCATATCATTAAGAGATTCCTTTTCATCATTCTCATTTTGTATCTTTTCACAAAGTTCTCTTCTCTTGTTTCTTGAAATCTTAAGATTTTCTTGAAGTGCCTGAATGATATCCTGGGATGCTTTTAGATCATCTTCTAATTTGATATTTTTCAGTTTCTCTACATCATAGTTTGAAAGAGCTGCTTCTAGTTGCTTCATCACATTTTTCATCTTTACCGATGTCAAGATCTTCCTCAAGCTATTAGGCTTCTGAAAATAGAGGACCAAGCTCTGATACCAATTGTTAGGATTCCCACAGATACTGAGAGGGGGGGTAAATCAGTATCTAATTGGTATATAGAATTTCTTAACTTAAAAAATGTAGAGCATATTATAACAGTGTACCGGTATGCAAGAAATAATGCAATAAATAGAATTAACAACCACATGAAAAACACACCATAACACAATGATTTAATGAGGAAACCTGGTGTGGGAAAAACCTCGGTGGGATTTGTGACCCACAATATTCACTTACTGGCCAATAAGAGAATATTACTTACAAGAGGGGCCTGCACATGCAGGAAGGCCAACTGCCTAGAGCTCACTGCTTAATGGGAAGTCTCACTAACTTACAATGATGGATTATACAAATCTACTATCTTGTACTGGTTCAAAATAGCATCTATAATGCCTGATCTAGTACCGGTTTCTGCTCTGCTTCTTACATAAACCCTTAACCTATATTTCACATAATAGGTCTCCCTAATATTTCTTCCTTTTCTTACTTTCTACTTCCTTACAAAATGTCTACAATGATCTCTCTTATATATAAGAGTCATTTTACAACTTGCCAAGTCAGCTTACAAAGTTTTTACAATAATAAACAAAATATAATATATCAAAAATCCTGTCAGCCTTTGTGCCGGTATGCTTCCTTTCTTTGTGTTGGTGTCGGTGGTCTGAGTGCCAGTGTAGAGTGTGATATGTTGATGCCGGTGTAATCTCTTGCCAGTGTCATAGGATTGTAAGGTTGCCATCAATGACAAAACCTTCAATCACCTACAATGTCTCATTGGAGTGTGCATATGCCAACAATAACAAAACACCTTATGAATTATGGCATGGAAACACTCCTAGTGTAAGCTATTTCAAAATATTTGTGAGTAAATGTTATATTAAGAGAGATGATTACACTTAAAAATTTGATGCTAAGTGTGATGAAGGCATTTTTCTTGGTTACTCTACAAAGAGTAAGGCATTTAAATGTTATAACAAGAGAACTAAGAATATCATTGAGAGTGCTAATGTGAATAGAGATGAATTCCTTGAGAAATATGGTGAGTCTAGCAGATCTGAGCCTGAGAAAGATGAAGAAAGACTTGTGTTCATAGAACCAGAAGTGCAGAAGGCTGATGAGCAAAATATTGTAGAAATAAGTACTCAATCGATAAATGCAGAGAGCGATGAAGAACATGAAGCAGGAAGCACAACACCAGAACCAATTATTCCAAGGTACGTTAGGTTAAATCACTCATAAGAACAAATAACTAGAGATAAACATGCCAGAGTACAAACAAGGAGGAAAATCAGAAAAAATTCTTGGCTAATTTCTATTATTGAGTCGAAAATAGTAAGAGAGGCATTAAAGGATGATGACGAGATTAGTGTAATGAATGAGGAGTTAGATCAGATAGAGAAGGATAAGACATGGACAATTGTTCCAAGATTGAAAGACAAGAATATGATTGGAACCAAATGGGTTTTTAGAAACAAGTTAAATGAAGAAGGAAAGGTTGTGAGAAATAAAGCAATATTGGTTTGCAAAGGCTATGCACAAGAATAAGGAGAAGATTATGGTGAAACCTTTGCACCTGTGGCGAGATTGGAAGGAGTAAGAATGCTACTTCCTTATGCTGCATTTAAAGGATTTAAAGTCTATCAAATGGATGCTAAATCAACTTTTCTCAATGGCATCCTTGAAGAAGAAGTATAGATAGAACAACTAGATGGATTTGCTTTGTTTGAAGACAAAGATATGGTTTGCAAACTACATAAGGTATTGTATGGATTGAAGCAAGCACTAAGAGAATGGTTTGAAAGGTTGCATGCACACCTGATCAAGATAGGATTATAGTGTACCAGTGAGGATAGTAACATATATCTAAAGACTGATGGAGAGAAAGTATTGATAGCTGAAGTATTTGTGGATGACATTATCTTTGGTGGTAATGATGACTTATGCATGGATTTTTCTCAGGAGATGAAAAAAGAATTTGAGATGTCTCTTATTAGAGAGATTAAATTTTTTATTGGGTTGTAGGTCCGACAGTTGGATGGTGGAATTTTTATCTATCAGAGTAATTATGTCAAAGAGGTGTTGAAAAAATTTGGCATGGAAGATTGTAAACTGGTTGGTACTCCGATGGTGATAGGTTGCAAGTTGTCTAAGCAAGATGACTCACCATCTATGGATGAGAAAGAATACAGGTCTATGATTGGTAAATTGAATTATGTCATTCATAGAAAACCAAAATATTGCACATGTCATTGGATTGGTTGCTAGATTTCAAAAGGATCCCAAGGAGACTCACTTGGTAGCAGTGAAAAGGATATTCCAGTACCTAAAAGGCATAGTAGATTATGGTTTATGGCATCCTTATAAAAGAAATTTCTCTTTGGATGTGTTTACTGATGCGGATTGGGCAGGCCATGTAGATGACCAAAAAAGCACTACCAGTGGATCTTTTCTTCTTGGAGGCATATTGGTTGCTTGGACAAGTAAGAAGAAAACTTGTGTTTCTTAGTCAACAGTAGAGGCAAAGTATGTTGCAGCATTAATGAATTGCATGCAGGCAATCTGGATGAGACATGTGCTTGAAGGATTCAGATTTGATATGTCTAAACCGATAACTATTTACTATGATAATACTAGTGCGATCAATATTTTAAAAAATCCTATGTTACATGCAATAACAAAGCACATAGAATTGAAATATCATTTTCTATGAGAAAGACTACAGGAAAAACAAGTCCGCATGGAGTATGTGACAAGTAAAGAGCAACTAGTAGATGGTTTCACAAAACCATTGCCGAGGACAACCTTTGAGTATCTCAGAGGTAAATTAGGGGTCAGACCTCTACTCAGACAAAACTAGAATGTAGGATGCATCAATCCAGTGAGATTCATGACTATTTTTCACTTTGGATTGACGAGATGCAGGCTACTCTGTAGGGGGAGTAGCTTACATGTGTTTGCAGACATGTTGAAAACAACAACTGCAACAAACTTGATGATTTGTGATTCTTATGCACCTTTGGAATCCCTGTCAAAGGGGGAGAAGACATATGATTAAGATAAGACATATGATTAGTTGGAGTAGATATAGTGTAACCGATAGATGAGATGCAACAAAGAAGAGAAGAGTTGTAGAGAAGGTCCAGAATAGAGAGGAACAATATGAGTTGAGTATGTTGATATTTAGTGTTGCCATCAATACTAAAGGGGGATATTGTTGGTATGCTTGGCATAATTGATGAAGATGAGATGATGGTGGATTACTATACTAGCGAAGATGAGATGATCATGGATTACTATACTGATAGAGGAAGATGACATGATCAGTTATTTATATTATCATTGATGGAAACCCAATTCAACTGATGTTTAATGATGCTTACAGTAGGTTTTTGGTGATTGACTTGTTGGCTAAGTGATTTGGTCTACCGGAGTAAGAGTTTGACAGTTTGACAGAGTTTATCGGCAAGACTGCGAATTAGGACCTTAACTAGTAAAACAGATAAGTTTTGATGGAATCGGGTGACTTGTGGTTTGATACATAAGATTTTATGATGGATTTGAGTATGTAACCGGAATAGAATCCTATGATGGTTATTGGAAGGCATGTTTTGAATTTCTGATGAAGTTTTGCTAGGGTTTAAGAAGGGCTTAAGGACCGGTAAAGAATTCTCTTAACCGGTAATGATTTTTGGTTTGGCGGTGATCTACATCAAGTTCATGTGTTGATGATAACATGACACAAACCACGTGATAAGTTTGAAAGATATTTTGGCACATTTGGAGAAAGAATTTCTTGGGAATATGTAAAGTGTTTAGTGGAATGTGCTAAGGGTTTGACTTTGTACCAAATCGACTTGCTGTGATGATTTATGATCATTCGATGATCGATATTGATTTATAATTGATTGTAATGATCCCTATGATGATCTGTAATGAGTTGTAAAGATCTGTGATAATCTATGTAGTAACTATTAGGGTTTTGATGTCTGCCTAGTTGTAAAAGTTATTCATGTCTGCAAGGTTGATGTTTTGTTGTGTTGGCGATTTTGAAAAGTGTGAGAAGCCGAAGCAATGTGTGTGAGAAGATCTGCTAGAGAGATGCAAACTTATAACTTAATTGGATCTGATCAAGCAAGAAGTAGAGTGCTATACACAAATCATTCACTATTGTTCTCTAACAATTACAGCAGCTAAAATCCCTTAACCAGGTAGGTCCTAACAAGCCTCACATTGTAAAATCCCCTATCAGGGTGACTCAATATCTAAGCTCTAAATCCTCTTTCAAGGTTGATCCTAATAGATCAAAGCTTTAACCAGGGCTGAGGTAAATCCCTTAACCGGGTGACTCCTAATAGGGCCTACTCCTAACAGAGCATCATTGTAAGCTTCTAACTGGGCTTGGCTCCTAACAAGGCACATTCCAAAAGAGTGCCAAATATTTGTGGGTACCAATTCCCACTGTGGTTTTTCCTATTTGGGTTTCCACGTAAAAAACATGGTGTTCATGTGTGATATTCTTTTCTTGTAATGTTCATGTTTTATTTCTAATAACCAGTAAAGACAGTTTATGTTTATTTATTAGAGATTTTAAAGTGGTTACCGGTATTGATGATTATATGATTGATGAAGCATTCTGATTAGTTAATAAGTTGGTAACTGTGTTTGTTGATCTGATATTGAATTGATGGCTGATTTGATTAATAAGTTTGCATAAGAGAGAATGATTATCTAGATCTGATAAGGAATTTTGTTATGAAGATTTGGTTTAAGTGTTGAATGTTTTTAGATATGAGATAAGTCTATTTAGGTGTTGAAAGTTTCAGTTTTTGTTAATACTGATTCACCCCCCTCTCAGTATTAACTGGATCCTCTAGGTTTATAACTCTAATATCCGATCTGGCTTAGGGATTTGAATCGCATGCGTGAGGACCCTAATGTGGTTGATGTTAGGCTCAATATGGAAAGCTAATGTATTGAGAGGGGAGGGGTGAATCGGTACTTCAAAACTTTTCTTCAATAATAACTTTACTGTTATGCATAAACCGAATAGTGCAGTAACATAATATAAAGCTAAAACAAATAGATAACAATCATACATGATTCACTCCATAACACATATATTTTGGTTATGCAGAAACTCTTGGTTAGAGAGAAAAACTGCGGTGGGGATGGTACCCACAACTTCACTACTGCAATAATAAAGGTTGCTCGGTTAGAGCTACATGTTTAGCTATTTCTGATAGCTTACCCTGTTAGGAGTATCAATATTTGTTAGATCTACCTTGCTAAAGGATTTTACAACACTTAAACCCTGTTAAAGGTTTCTCTTACAACTTCAAAATATTACAATAAAATCATTACAAATATCTGCAACTCTACATCTGGAATGTTATAGCAGATTCTATGTGCTCATAATAAGATTACCTTGCTTATAGTGTACCTCGGTAACCCATATAGTAACTTGGTAAACCCTTCTATTTACTCTGTTATTTGACTATTCTCTGAAATCCTTCTCGGTGACCTCTGTGTCTCTGTAACAGTCATAACACTTAGTGCTTTCACATGTCTTGCTTCATATATTTCTATATCTTCCTTTCTGTCTTGCTACATATATTTCTGATCTTAATCCATGTTGTATAAATAGATCTCTTATGTCGGTGATCCATTCATTGCTTCGATCTTACAAACATGTTTTATCGAATGAATAACCATGCCAAATATTTCATTGGTTAGATGTCCTCAAAATCATACACAATCTTTAAGTGCAATTTCCAATGTGATAACGGTTAAATGTTCCTTGATCTTGTAACACGTTTCCATATGTATGTCCAGGTTCAATGAATCTGGTAACATGTTTCACTCGGTGTATATCAACTTGGTGTGTCATCTTTGCTGCTCAGTAGACATGGAATGATACTCGGTAGACAGCTTGGTGCATACTGGGCTTTGTGACTACTTTCTTCTATAACCGACTGGACTGTGCATATCGACTGAATATTTTGGTAGAGATAACTGACTAGAATATATAGAATAACTTTGAACATAAAACTAATGGCAACTTGATAAGTAGTAACAGTCGACAATTGCAAGGGTCGCAATTTCGTGACACTACAATATACATATATATACATATACATACACACACATATATATACACATATATATACATATACATATATATATACACACATATATATACATATGTGTGTGTGTGTATGTATGTGTATATATGTATATACATATACATATATATATGTATATGTATATGTATATGTATATGTGTATGTATGTGTATATTTGTATATGTATATATATATATATATATACACATATACATATATACACATATACACATACATACACATAAACATATACATATACATATACATATACATATACATATACATATATGTATATATGCATATGTATATATGTATATGTATATATATGTGTGTGTGTGTATGTATACATCTATATGTATATATATTTATATACATATGTGTGTGTGTGTGTGTAAATATGTATATATATAGGTATATATACACACACACATACATATATATACATATACACACACACATGCATATGATATATTTATATATATATAGACTACATATATATAATGTTTAAATTTAATAATTTATTTATTTATTATATTAATATATATATATGAATCGGGTTGCATATTAAATCCATTTATACCAGATATGGGTCGATGAAACACCACATAGTGGTGAATGTGGAAATGGTCAATGAGTATGCTACCACGAAAGTGGAAGGCTTAATCAAAATACCACATAGAGGTAATACTTGGTTGTCATGATACTTCATGGAAAGAGGGAGGAAGATGGGAGGGGGTTCTCACCATAAAAGGTGGTTCACCCTACTCCAAAGGGGGGGGGTTGGGGTTTTATGGTTAATAAACTACCGCCCTTATTAATAGACACTACATTTTTATGCATGAGATCTCAAGCTTGAAGGGATACATGGGATAGGATAAATACCATGTGTGCCCTATTTTATAGCATTACTAATATAGTTAAAGTCACACCTAATATAAAGACGGACCTAGTTAATAGGCATGTGTTATTGAGAGATATAAACCTATTTGTTTACCTAAGTAGTAAGTATGGTTAATCATCATTTGACTAAGTAAAATTAAGGATGATTCATAGTACAATTTATTTGGACTATTTATGTGTCAACTTTATAGTTAGAAGAGAAGCCACATAGTCTTAGTGGTGGCAATGGGAGAGAGAGTGGTGGCAAATTATAGACCTAATTATGGCATTAAGTCTCTCAAATTTGTATATAAATATAGGAGCTCTCTTTCTTCTTGAATCATCTCTTTTTATTTTTCATATTTCTCATTGTTTTTTCTTTATTCTTCGTTGGTGAGAGAAAGAAGATAGTTCAAGTATAGTGAGGAAGTAGGATAACTTTTATCTTTGAGAGCTTGTGAGATTCTATGTTTGTGGATAAGTTGTGAAGCAAGCGTGATGGTGAGTAGGGATCAATATATGGGTGGAAACTATAATCCAAACATAAGGATTCTATCTTTTGTTTTATATTGAAATATGTTAGATATAGAGAGTAAGATGTTGAACAATCTTAAGTAATGCAATGATTGAAATTATGTTTACTTGTAGAATATGTATTCTTGAGTTGATATAAACTTGTTATTAATCTCTATGATTGGATTTACGTATATGTATATACTAGCTAAGTTAGAATTGTACAATGGTGTGTATATTTAGTATGTAGGAATGATTGATTTTGTTAATCTTGGGGTTAGGTCAATTCATGGATGGGAATACCTAGATAGTCATCCTGTTATTAACCTTATGAGAATGACAGGGAAGTAGAATAAATGGTCAATATACCAAATAGAGCAATGAAGTGGGTGGACATATGAATCACACTCAAAGTACTGGGTCATGAATTCTTTGGCCAAAGTAGTGTAGGTTGCCACTGTCTACATTGTCGATTTACTATGATATAGGTTTACATACTAGACAGGGAATGCCATACATGTAGGTTGTAGCCAATGTATGGTAGCTCTATATATGTAGGACACAAAACTATGCTCACAAGGCTATTATTATGAGGTCACCAAACCAATCTCTTCATCAAAGGGTCGAGTCACTTCAATTAGAAGAGGCACAAGGGACTGTAAAGTCTTGGTTGGGTGGAAAAGTGCTTGAGTGATTCTCTTCCTCATGTAGTTGGCGGCCAAAATTTGAGGATGTATGCTAGCAAGGACATTTGGACCATTTATTTCTATTATGATTCATTAAGCTCATAGAAGCTTTGTATGTACTCAAATATTCCTAAAGTAAATGGAAATTTGAAAAGGAAAATGCAAATGCTTTGATATGTTTATGAATATGATTTTGTATATGGATTATGATGCAATGGAAAAATTCAAATGGGATATATTTCAAATATGCATCTTGTTTATGAAATGAAAAAAGAAAAATCTTATTACTTGTATGTTGGCAATTTATTTCTTTCACTTATGGGTTAAACTTAGTAAATTGAATGTGTAGAACATCGGGCATGTTACACATGGTATTAGAGCTACCAGGTTTAGATTTGGAACTTATGTGATTGCTGTATTTTGCCTCCAACATTAGATAAGTCTAATGTTGGGAATTCTTGTGCCAAAATGGTATGTCTCAAGAAAACTACTATGAAGTCAGTAATCGGAAATGAGCGCTGCCACAAGATCAAGAAGGAACAGAAAGCCATTGTCAAAAACATAGAGGGAGCCAATCATGATAATGCAATTTGGTTGAGTGACATTAAAGTTGTGCCTTATCTCATGTCTATTAAGAGAAAAATAGGATTCAAGAGGTAGTTAACTTTGTACCTCTTGTCTCCCCTGCCAAGTCAAACTCTTAACCACTTTCCAGGGATATGCCTACAAAATGGAGTTTTTCTCTTGAGATGATTTGTAGGGACCCTAGTATACCCACATTATCTGAAATAGTTGTAGTTTCCTCTAGTAATGAATCAATGGGATATGTTCCCCATGGTTATGTATCTAAAGATGAGTCTATAGAATATATACCCTTTGATCATGAATATGAACACAAATAAGAGGGATATGTCCCATGTGATTATGTGTCAGAGAATGAATTTGAGGGGTACTCTCCCCTTAGCTATATGAATAGTCATTCTATGTAAATGATAGGATATTTTAAATCCTTAAGAATATAATTTTTTTTTTTGGATTTGAAAAATATGTGCATAAGTTTCTTTAGAACTCATATGCTTGGATAAATGATGTTTTTACCTTATGGAATATATAAAACATTCCTAGGAACTAAATTTGTGAAAAATTAGGACAAGAACCAACCAGGAGGGTAGTCAAGAAGAAGGCCAAGGTACGGAAAACACTGAGGCTAAATTGGATTGTATTCTAGATATGATGAATGAAAGTAGAGAGAGAATTAAGAATCTATAGAAAAAGGCTATGGGAATAAAAAGGCAAGAGGAGAAAGTTGTCAATGACAACGAAGGAGAAAATTCTCACAACCAATTAGAGTCAAGTGATTGTAATAATAAAGAATCACAATCTAGGTTAGAAAAGAGTATAAGAAAAAGACTTGCAAGTGAGTTATCTTGTGATGTGAAGAAAGTCATTCCTCCAAAATTTGAAGGAATCGCTAGTGGAGATGCAGCCAAAGCATGGCTCATTGCAATGGAAAAATATTTCAAGATTTAGAATTACTCTAAGATTACTAAAATTGTTTGGGGAGCTTATCAGTTGGCTAGTGAAGCATCCAATTGGTGAATGAACTAGAAAATGGAGCTTGGGTTAAGCTCCTTAAGTCTTACTTGGAGTGAATCTTGGAATGCTAAGTATGCAAACTAGACAAGAGCTAAGGCGGGGAAATGTTTATTTGAGGCTAGGGTAGAACTTCCAAGTTTTCCTATGGAAGTGAACTTATATGTAGCCCCCCTAGGTGCATATGGCGTCATTTTAAAAGATGAATTGGCTATGGAAACATAGAACCAAAGTACATTGTCATGCCAAATCTATAGAATGTCTACATGATTTAGTAAATTGGGTATCTATTCAAGGCACTCCTAGAGAAGTTAAGTTGTGATAGATATTTGTTGTTCAAATGCATAGAGCAAAGAATAAAGGTTGTCAACTTTTCATTGTAAAAATGGAAAAACTTGAGGAAAGCAAAGAGTCCATAATTCAAGATTATGTAATGTACCATGGAATCCAAGACTTCCAATAAGTTGAGGATGGTGAGATAACAAAATTTGGGAAGTCAGATATGGAAAGGTATCCTATATTTAAGGACTTTGCAGATGCATTTATAGAAGAATTACCTGGATTGCCTCCCAAAAGAGTGATTTCTCCATCAAAATCATTCTAGGATTGGAACCTATATCAAAAGTTCATATAGGATGACCACAACTGAGTTAATGGAGCTGGAAACTCATTTGGAGGAATTATTGTCAAAGGGATTGATCAAACCTATTGTTTCACTCTAGGGAGCGCTAGTGATCTTTGTGAAGAAGAAAGATGGTACACTATGCTTGTGTATTGATTATCACTTGCTTAATAAGACACCGATAAAGAATAAGTACCCATTACCATGTATTGATGATCTATTTGATCAAATGAGAGGAGAGGCAATGTTTTCAAAAAATGATCGATGATTAGGATATCATCAACTAAGGATCAAAGACGATGACATTTTCAAAACACCCTTTAGAACTAGGTATGGTCATTATGAGTTCACAGTCCTACCCTTTGGACTAACGAATACACTTACAACATTCATGAACTTGATGAATAATGTATTTAAGAATTGCTTAGATAGGTTTGTGCTAGTCTTCTTTGATGATTTATTCCAAGAATGAAAAGTTACCATCTCCAACATCTAGGAATTGTTCTACAATGTTTAAGGGAGCATAACTTGTATGGTAAACTATCTAAATGTACATTCTTTCAAAATAAAGTACAATATTTGGGTCATGTGATTTCAATTGAGGGGATTGCAGTTGATCCTGCAAAGATAAAAGTAGTACTTGAATGGTTAGTACCAAGGAATGTATCAAAAATTCAATTTTTTATGGATTTGGTTGGGTATTATCGAAAGTTTGTAGAAAACTTTTCTAGGATAGATTTTCCCATTTCTTCATTACAAATAAAAGGGAAGAAGTTTGAGTGGTTGGAAAAATGTCAAGTAGCATTTAACCAACTTAAGGAGATGTTGACTACATCTCCTATATTAAAAGTACCTAATCCAGATGGTGATTTTGTTTTCATTATGAATGCATCAAGAGATGGTTTTGGTGGAGTGTTGATGAAAAATGGGTGAGTTGTAGCCTATGAATCAAGGAAGTTGAAGCCATACGAGAAAAAATATGCTTCCCATGATTTGGAACTAGCTATAGTTGTCCATGCATTACAGATGTGGAGACACTATCTTTTGGGAAAACCTTTTGAACTAAAAATCAATCATCACGGTTTGAAGTCTTTGATTACCCAACCGAACTTGAATGCTTGACAAAGTAGATGGTTTGAATTTATATCAAATTATGATTTTAATATCAATTACATCAAGGGAAAGGAAAATTGTGTGGTAGATGCCCTAAGTCAAAAGAGGGATATCTCCTTAATGATATCAATCCAAACCGATTTCAAGGAGCAAGTATTGTAGAAGTCCAAAGGTGATGAGTATTATGAGCATGTCAAGAAAGAACTATTAGATAATCCACATGACCCAAGCTATGAAGGATTTTATTTTGAACCCAATGGATTATTAAGGTTTAAGGAAAGAATCTATGTACCTAACTCTAAGGAACTAAGGAATTTGGTATGGAAAGAAGTTCATACAACACCATATTCTGGACATTCCAGAGAAACTAAGTTGTTGCCTAATGTCAACCCATTGTGTTTTTGGAAAGGGATGAAAGGGGATGTTGCAAGATTTGTAGAAAGTTTCTTAGAATGTCAAAGGGTAAAAGCAGAACATCATCATCCTGCATGACTGTTGGACCCTCATGAAGTTCCAAAAATGAAATGGCAAGTCATTGGTATGTACTTTGTACAAGGTTTCCCTATGTCAAGGAATAAGGATAATGTCATTCTAGTAGTAGTTGACAAGCTTACCAAGGTAGCACAATTATTCTAAGGAATTTAACTGATGGAGCTCCTGTTATACCATGAAATTTTATTCAAGAGCTATTTAGGTTACATGGAATTCCTGAAAAAAGATTATTTTTGATAGGGATGCTCATGTGACATCTAGGTTTTGGAAAACCTTATTTTCTTCACTTGGGACATAGTCTAACATAAGTTCAACATACCATATAGAGACTAATGGTCAGACTGAAAGAGTGAACCAAGTATTGGAAGATTTAATGATAATGTATTGCATGGATCAATAATACAAGTGGGATATGCAAGATCACATTAACATACCATGTGAAAAAACATAAACCAACAAGTTTCGAAGCAGCAATGGGGGAAGGAGCAGTAAGCGGCAATGGGGGAATTCAAAATTCAAATTCTCTACTAGGTGGGAACTCTAGTTCTAATGATGGGAGTAGCCAGATTGTAGCTGGTCCCATAGGAGAGAAGGATAAGCCTCCAAACTATCTGGAAGTTGCTGCTATTCAGTAGACTGGTGGTACTCTACTAGAGAAGATAGTGGGTTCCTCTAGGCCCTTGGGGGAAGGGACCAGTGGGGGGCCCATCCCATGTGATGGTTCCAGGGAGAGCGGAAAAGAATAAAAAAAATGGTCTTCCCTTTTTGGAACTAGACCAACTGGTAAATCCTCTTTTCCTCCTATCAAGAATATATCTGATCCTTCAGGAGGTAAGTTCGCTATTTCTATCCCTGATTTGGTTTTGGACCATAATATTTAGAGTATGTTGAACTCCTTGGTAGGCAAATTTATGGGACTGCGTCCTAACATTGAAGTTGTTAGGGCCTATGTCAAACAAAAATAGGCCCTTAAGGGTAATGTTGAAATTTCAGCCTTACCCATAGGCCTTCTATCCTTTTCTTTCTCCTGTGAAGAAGATAAATGCATGATTCTTTGTGGAAGCCCCTGGTTGGTAGGAAAGACAACCTTGGTTCTTCGTAAATGGCAACTGAATCTGAATATGAATGACTCTCTCTTGACACAAGTTCCAGTTTGGGTTAAGCTGTCAGGCTTGCCTCTGGAATATTGGGCAGAAAGTATCTTCTCTGGAATTGCAAACTCTTTTGGTGAACTGCTTTCTATAGACCCAATAACAGCTTCAAAAAGGAGACTCACTCATGCTAGGTTTTGCGTAGGGATAGCCCATGATGTAGATATACCGGAACAGATAGATCTAGTATCAAAGCTGGATCATGGAAGTAACATATTGAATATGAATCTACTCCCTTTGCTTGCTTCCATTGTAAAAAAGTAGGGCACTGGGCAAAGTCCTATCCCATCAAACCCAAGGTAGAATCCAGGTAGCCTAGGCCCCATTCTGAGAACCAAAGGGCACTAGAAAAAATGGTATGGTAAGTCAAAAACTTAGAAGGTAAAGAAGAAAAATCAAATCATTTTAATCCCTTGGGGGAGAATAGGGAAGTGCCCTTAGTCTCTATCTCCAGTCCTACAACCCAGGAAGCTCTGAGAAATGATTCAACCATTGTCAACCTTCCTATTACTTCTCAAACAAGGGAGTAGAAAGATCAGACTGATTACCCAAATGATATAGTTGAAGTGGTGACTGATACTTGTGAAGGAAATGAACTGCAAGAGAAAAAAGATCAACCAAAGGAAGGAGAAATCTCTGCCTCCCAAGAAGAAAAGACTAATTCCTCTCTGCTCATGTCTTGTCTTGAAATTCAAGAAGCCCAAAAATGTTTAATTTTGGGCCTAAACCTCTCAGACTTAGAATGGAGTTCAAAATCAGCTAACAGTGATTTAAATGATTCAAATGCTTCCAGAACCCCTAATTGGGGAAACAAAGAAGAAATTTCCAAAATCCTAAGCAACCCAGTAGCGGCTCCTGAGACAGATGCTGAGTGGAAAATACCAAAGCAAAGGAATAAGAAAGGAACTACTCCCTCGACTTCTCTTCTAAGGAAATCTAGTAGAATAGCTCAAGTGGATGTCGGGTATACCTCCTTCTACCAAGATCGTCCCTCTAATCACATAGTCAGAAACAAGGAGGCCAGCAAGAACATTGTAGATGGAACCCAGAAGACTCTTAAGGAGTTAGGTATTGGTAAGTAACTATGAAGATTATTTCTTGGAATATTAGGGGACTTAATAACCCCCATAAGCATGACATTATCAAGAACATGATAAGGGATGGTAAACCTGATAGATTTCTAATTCAAGAAACCAAAATGAGTAAAGAAAAAGTTGAATCATTGAAGTTTTATAAAAATGGAAGTATCAGTGGTGACAGTTCTGAAGGTGCTTCAAAAGGTATAGCTACCGTTTGGAATCTTAATTCTATCAAAGGGCATGTTATCATCCAGGACAATAATTTCTCTTGTATCAAATTTGAGCACCTAAAAGATGGTACTTCATGGGTCCTCACCAACATTTATTCTCCCAACACCTTGAAGGCTAGAAATTTCTTCTGGAAAAAACTTACTCAAGCTAGGGATAGCTTCAGGAATCTTAGCTGGCTGGTTA
This sequence comes from Cryptomeria japonica, assembly GCF_030272615.1. Lineage (NCBI taxonomy): Eukaryota > Viridiplantae > Streptophyta > Pinopsida > Cupressales > Cupressaceae > Cryptomeria > Cryptomeria japonica. The sequence goes on along the minus strand of NC_081410.1, from coordinate 81,368,701 downwards.
TGGGAGACTTCAATACTCCTTTGAGAGAGGAGGAAAAATATGGAGGAAGTCCCCCTCAGCTAGAAAACAGGTTGGCCCTTATGGATTTCATTAACTCTCAGGCTCTCAATGACTTGGAAATATAGGGATGTAATTATACTTGGATTAACAGGAGAAATGGTACTGATCTTATCCAAGTTCATCTTGATAGGACCCTCATTTCCGATGACTGGTTTAGTCATTACTTATGTTCTCTATCGGCCCACATTCGGGTTGGTTCAGATCATTTTCCCATCACCTTTATTGCTGATTCCATCAACAGAAGGAGAAACTTCCCCTTCAAATTTGAAAAAATGTGGACCCTCCACCCAAACATCAAAAGTAATATCCATAAATGGTGGAGCATTCAAGTTGAGGGAACTGCCATGTATAGAGTTGTTAAGAAGCTTAAGAGTGTTAAGGACAACATAAGAACCTAGAATAAATCTAGCTTTGAGAACATTTTTGAGGCCAAAAGTAAAGTCCAGGAAGACCTCAAAGAAATTCAAACTCAAATCTAGAAAGATGGTTTTAGAACTGTATCCATTGCAGATGAAAATGAGACTCTCAAAAAATATCATGATATCATTGCCAAAGAGGAATCCTTTTGGAAGCAGAGATCAAGATGTATCTGGATTAAGGAAGGAGATAGGAACACAATATTCTTCCACATGTCGACTGTCAAGCATAAAGCAGCTAACAGGGTTACCAAACTCATGGTGGATAAAGGGGAGATTATCAAGGAGGAGGAAATTAGAAAGGAAGCTAAAAGGTTTTTTTCGAAACTGCTAACGAGGGATAATAGATTGGATGATGAAGTTCAATCTTCTTTTCTTCTTAACATCCCTCATCTCATTGATGATCATAAGAATGCTTCCCTTTATTCCATTCCTTCTATTCAGGAAATCAAAAATGTTGTTTTCTCCTTTGATGGTAACAAAGCGCTGGGCCCGAATGGTTTTCCAATGTTCTTTTTTCAAGATTTTTGGGACATTGTCGGGAAAGATGTTACCAATAGAGTCAAGGAATTTTTTGGGGCTAGGAAACTTTTGAAAGAAATCAATGTCACATTTATGGCTCTCATTCCTAAATCTTAAGGCCCTGACTCTATGGAAAAATTTAGGCCTATCAGTCTTTGCACTTCCTTTTTTAAGATTATCTCTAAGGTCCTTACTTCCAGATTGCTTTCTATCCTTCCTGCTCTTATTAATCACCAGCAAAATGGTTTTATCCCTGGTCGTCAAATTCTTGACTCTATTATTATTGTCCATGAGAAAATTCACTCTCTTGTTAAATCTAAGAAGCAGGGTCTCATCCTTAAGCTTGTTCTCTCCAAAGCTTATGATAGGGTTGACTGGTCTTTCCTCTTGAAGGTTCTAATGTCTTTTGGTTTCTCACCCAGAGTTTTGGATCTCATCACCCAACTTATCACCTCTGCTTCTTTTGCTATTATTATCAATGGATCACCTTCTCCTTTTTTCCAAGCCTCTAGAGGTCTTAAGCAAGGGGATCCTATTTCCCCCATCCTCTTCATTATTATGGCAGAATGTTTTGGAAGGAGTATGGAAAATTTGGTTTTGCAAGGCTCCTTTAAGGGTCTCCACCCCTCCTCTATAGATCTTGTTTGTTCTCATTAGCAATTTGTCGATGATACTATTATCATGGGGGAATCTAGTATTTCTAAAGCTAAAACTTTGAAGAGTACTCTTTGTAAGTTTGCCTCTGCTTTGGGTCAACTTATCAATTGGACTAAAAGTGAATTTGTTTTCATCAATAACCCAGAGATAAGACAACAAAGAATCAGTAGAATTCTGGAGTGTAAGATTGTTGACCTTCCTGCAAACTACCTTGGTCTCCCTATGGGCATTGCTCCTCCTGACTCCTTCTGGAGTTCTCTTGTGGACAAATTCTAGAAAAAATTAGCTGGATGGAAAGGAGCCCTCCTAAGTCAGGCTAGAAAGCTCCAACTTCTAAAAGCTTCTCTTCTAAGTATTTCAATATATGCTCTTAGCCTTTTCAGAATTCCAGTTAAGTATGTTGATGCTATCGAGAAAATTCAAAGAAGATTCCTTTGGTTTGGGGTTGAGGACAAGAAAATAATGTCCTTGGTGGCTTGGGACCAGGTTTCTAAATTGAAGAGCCATGGCGGTCTGGGCCTGAGGAGGATCCGAACCCTAAATGAAGCTCTTCTATCCAAACAAGTCTGGAGAATGTTTCATCTTGACACTAAATGATGTAAAATTTGGTGAAGTAAGTACTCTCTTCAGTCCTCTTCCCTTTCTTCTTTTATCAATTCAGATATTAGTATTAATGGCTCCCACATATGGAATTATGCCTCTAAATGTAAAGAAAGTATAGCTAAAGGAGTGATCTAGAAAGTTGGAAATGGGAGGAAAGTTAAATTCTGGGAGGATCCCTGGCTTTTTGATAAACCTTTGATAGAAATCAATGAATGGGCCCCATATGCTCCCTCTTGTATTAGATCTTTTGGCTCCTTAGTTGCTGATTACTGGATTGGTAATGAATGGAAGAATATTGAAAGCATCCACCCAAGCCTCTTTAAGCTCAAGATCCATTTGTCTGCAATATGGTTGAACAAAGAGGTTGACTCCCTGATGTGGAAACATGATCCCAAAGGTACCCTTACTGTTTCCTCTATGTATTGTGTTATGTCCCTTGATCCTTTAGGTAATCCCTTTTGGTCTAAAGTCTGGATTAGAGGCCTAACCCCCAAGATCAATTTCTTCTTCTAGACCATCCTCCATAATAAAATCTTGACCCTTGACAACCTGAAATGCAGAGGCTTTGCTATCCCTAATAGATGTGCTCTATGCCTTTAGGAAGAAGAGTCTGTGGACAACCTTGCCATTCACTACCCCTTCTCAACCTCAATATGGGAAATATTTCTCAATAGTTTTAGCATTCCCTGGGTGTTTCCCAACACCATCATAGATCTATTTTCCTCCTGGAACATAAAATGGACTAACTCTTTTTTGAGATCTTTGTGGCAGCTCTCGCTTCCTCACATCCTATGGGGTCTATGGAAAGAAAGAAATAATTGAATCTTCAGGGATATTTCCCTCAATCAGGATATTGTGTTCCAAAAAATCCAATGGGCGATTTAGGAAAATATAGAGATCATTGAGGGTCCTTGTTTTTTGAACAATACACTGGAAGCAAATATTTTAAGGGTGTGGAATATGAAGAGCACCGATAGTCCAAACCTCACTCATAACAAAAGGCTTGAAGCTAAATGGCAAACCCCCCCTCATCATTGGTTCAAAGTTAATTTTGACGGTGTTGCCAAAGGTAACCTGGGTCCTTCATGTTGTGGAGCTGTTCTAAGAGATGACAAAGGAATGTGTAAGGAAATGGTTGCTATCCCTATTGGATTTCAAACTAATCATAAATCCGAAGTGATGGCTGCCCTCCAATGTATCCTCCTAGCAAAAAAATGGAATTGTCCCCACCTTTGGATTGAAGGGGACTCAAACAATATTATTAACTATCTTAAGGGGGTCTCAAAACCGTTATGGTCAATCAACAACATTATCATCTCTGCTAGAGACCTTATTAGCACCTTTAAAAAAAGCTACATATCCCACATTTACCGAGAGACCAATGGCTCTACTGACTAGGTTACCACTGTGGTGGTTAACAAGGAAGCAATTACCACGTGGCTGGGAGAACAAGGAATCCCCGAAGATGTCAGGCAAATCATTTGCTATGATCGTTATAGAAGTACTCCCAAGATACTTGATGGAAAAGATAATTATGAAAAGAACTGACTTGAGTACTTCGAGTCATTATAATAATGAGATACTCATTTATTATATTACCAATGACATAAGTTCCCATGCTTTCTGGGTGACTTTGATAGTTCTGAAAAGCTCACCGGCTAATCTGCTCTGCAAGTTTCAAAATTTGGTGTTGAACAGTGACAATATGGGTGGTAACAGGAGGCGATATGAACCAAGTAGTTGTAAAGAATGGAAATAGAAGGAAGAGGTTTGGGGTATTCTGCAGAAGGGTGGCTTCTCAAAATTCATGCAGAAACTCCATGGTCACGACGTTATGATCACCAGTTTTTTCTGTAAAAATTGGAAAAAGGGCATTGCTGAAAATGGGAGACCAAACTGTAGAAATCGATGAAGATTTAATTGCTCAAGCTACGGGCCTAAGAAGAGAAGGGTGCAACTTCTACAGAGATAGGAAAGTCAGTAGGGAAGTAATTGAAAGATACCCAGACACCAAGAAAGAGAATAAATGACTGGTAAAGTTGAGCAAAACCTACTACCCACCCAAGGCTTTTGCCAAACCCTTGTGGGAAGTCCTCTTTGTTTTAATGTGATACATCACTCTAGATGGTAGGTTCACTAAAGTTTATAGTTATCACTTTGTTCTACTGAATCACTTTAGGCACAATGATAAGGTTAACTTCCCTTATTTTCTGCTTTGTTCGATGAATGCATCCCTCAAGGCCTACAAAGAGAACCCACAGGGTGATACAACCATGCACCAAGGCCTTATGGTTCTAATCTATGACCATCTTAAGGCCAACCAAATTGCTCGGATGCAGCCCTCTGCGGATTCTAAGGATGAGGGGTCTGACCCTGCCTTCTTAGAGGAAGAGGAGTCTGAAAGTGATCCCTTGACTGATACTGAGGACAGCATGGATGTCTTGAATTATGAAAAATGGGAAGAAGAGGAAATACATCAAAACCAGACCCACATCCTCTAAGGGAAAAAAGCCTAAAGGTAGACCCCTGATTAGCATTTCTTTGAAAGAGGAGACTTCAGATGACTCTGAGGAGGAATACCCTCAAGGGCGGCTGAAGAAGAAGACTAAAGCTCACACCTAGGCAAGGAAAATGCACTAAAAGAAAGAGGAGACTATTAAGGAACCGGAAGCCCACAAGCAGGTAAGGGCCCTGGAAGATGATCAGAATCTAGAAAAGGAGACCATGGATGAAGTTCTTAGGGCTATTGACACAACCATCCAGCACATCCCTAAAGAGGAAAAGGCAACCCCTGGAAAAGTTGACCCCCCTCTAACCCTCCCCCCGAGGGTTTGCAAGGTTTCATGGAAACTATGGAGTGGTTCATCAATGGTTACAAGAAAGTTGTGGATGAAAATAAAAAACTCCATAATAGAATCTTGATCCTAGAAACCATCAATATAGGGGAAGGGAATACCATGGCCAACTTTATAGAGGACCTGAAAAGTAACATCGCCAAAGCTAAAGACATAAGAGATGCTTTCAACCCCAGGTTCGAAAAAATTAAGAAGGATTTGCTAGAAAGAAAGAATCTTGCTGACACTAACGACCACACTCTCATGGAAACTATCAGCAAAATTGGTAAAATTGAGGAGTGCCTGAAGAACATTGCTGAACAGAGCCTTAGCATCCTGAAGATTTCAGCCAACAACACCAACACTATTATCAGTAAACTAAATGATGAAAAGGAAATCTTGGACATTGACCAAGAAACAGAAGGAATAGCGGAAGCTCAAGGCCCCAAAACCCGCACCAGAGGCAAAAAGAAGGACAAAAAACCTAACAAGGATCTGGAAGACCTTAAAGCTATTGGGGCTTCTTACGACGAGCTAGTGACTAAAGCGGAGGACTTGTTGAAGAAAATTTTTCTGTAGTGTCTTCTTAGTTTCTTTGTTGTTGTTAGTTTTGCTATCCTTTTTGTTCACTGGATTTTTGCCAATCTTTTTGTATGTGGCTCTTTAACTCTGTTCTTTTTGGTGTCTTTTCTTAATTTCTGATGTAAAGGTTTTGGGTCCTGAAAACCTTCTTTTTTAATTAATCAGAACAATACAAGTGGGAAGATTAATTACCCTTAGTATAATTTTCATATAACAACTCTTATCACTCTACAATTAAGATGGCTCCATTTGAAGCATTGTATGGTAAGAAGTGTTGAACTCCTATAAGTTGGGATAAGATTGAGGATAGGATAAGCCTTGGACCTAACATGCTATAAAAAATGGAGGAGCAAGTCGGTATAATTAAGCAAAGGCTAGGTGAAGCTAATGATAGACAAAAGAGCTATGAAAATTCCAAGTGGGTACCCAAACATTTCTCAGTAAGGGAAAAAGGTTTGTTAAGGGTTAAACCTCATAAGAGTTCCATAAAGTTTGGAAATTCATCCAAACTAGCTCCACATTTTGTAGGTCCTTTTGAGGTCATTGAAGAAGTCAACCCTACTGCTTACCATATAGTATTGCCACAAACACTTTCCAGGATGCACAATGTCTTTCATGTATCATACCTTAAGAGGTACATACTAGGAGATAACCATGTAGTTGGTTGAAATGCGAGTAGGTGTAGGATCCAAGAGTAGTAACAATCAAGCCTATCACAGTACTTGGAACATGAAAGATCCACCTGCATAAAAAATAAGTTCTACAATGCAAGGTCTAGTGGGATCAATATGCAGAAGATTCTGCTACTTCAAAGGATTATGTTGAGATGAAGCAAAAAAATGGTCATGTTTTGCTTGAATTTGAAAGTTTAGAAAATAATGCTACTATGTTTATAGTTTACGCTTTATATTATAGTTGATACTTAAAATCATCAGGGAGGATGATTCACAAGGGAAGGAATATGTTACACCCTATTGTGAAATTTATACTTATTTAATGTTACTTTGTTTAGTTAAAATTCTCTAGCACATGAATTTGGTTTGAATTTATTTATCTTGATTCAGAATATAATGAATGCATATGAAATTAATGAGATATTTTGAGTTAAAAATCTATGATGTATATATATGTTTTAATAACATCTGACTACAGTTGTGATATGCTAAGTTGGATGTAGGAATGATCAAGTCTCTGGAAGGGACGAAGAGTATCACTCAAGATAAGAACTTGGTTCGGTAATCTTATTTATGTGCCTTATTAAGTTATCACACACTCACATCTTAGTTGGTGAAGTTAAGTTAAATTAGTTAGGGAAAGTGGTAAGTTGTCCTTTGTTGAATTAGTAATGTTTCATATGTTATGGTTTGAATGTCCTTGATTGGAATGTTTGATTGAATCTCTATGATAGGTTAAAACCCTTGTGCTAACTATATACACCTAAAATTGGTCTGGAGAGAATTAATTAAATATGAGCTATTTAATTAATAGATCCTTAATTCTTCTTGTTGCATGTGTAAATTCATCTAATGTAAAGAAAACTAGGAATGAAAGGGAAAATCACAAATCCCTATCCTAATTAGAATTCAAACAAACAGACAATGAAATAACACAATCAATCAAAATAGGAATACAAAATAATCAATTAAAACTCCCTATTGCATGATCGCATATAGCTTCCATTGCTCTTCTCTTCTTTGTGGTATGATGGCTCTCAGATATTATGTTGGCAACCTGCAAGTGACAAAGATTCTAAGTTCGTGATTGTTGAAAATGGAGATTGAATGTTGAATTTATAGATAGTTGGAAAGGATTGATTGAAACGTGGAACATATTGATTAAGAGGTGGAACTCAAGTGAGCTCACATGCTGATTGATAGTTGAACTGCTGATTTGGAGGTGGATCAGAATTGATTGAATAGATTAATTGAGTTAACTAATTCAGAAAAAGGCTGATTGAAGGATGAAAAAGAATGATTGGAGGAAATTAAGAGGATGACAAAGAAATCTTTATTTAGAAAAATCTAACTAGAAGACAGAAATAGGAATTGAAGAGATAATTGAATTAATTAATTTAGCATGTGCTTGCACTTTAACTTTGATTTACAATTTAATCTTCTCATGAGATTTAATTCAAATATTGAATTTATTTTAAATTCAATTTGTTATTTGAATATATTTAGAACTTTGACTTTGGAATTCAATTTGATTTTTGAAATCATGCACATGTATTTGAAACTAGAAGAAATTAGAAGAATTAATTTGAGAATTAGTTAATTAAATAATTTAAAGAAACTATTTAATTATTAGAAATGGACTTTAATTAAATAATAAAGATTATTTGAATTAAAGGAATTAAATCACAATTAATTAAACAATTAATATTTAATTAATATTTAGAAAAGGGTTAATGATAATTTTTTAACTGAATAAAGATAGAAATTGAAAATGAAATTTATTTAAATAATAAAGATTATGTAAATTGGGGAATTAATCAAAATTAATTAAATAATAAATATTTAATTAATATTATAAAATGGTTAAAATGATTAAATGATGATAGAATAGGAAATAAAATAACTTGTAAGATGATGAAGAAATATTAAATTAGAAGAATAAGATTAATTAACTTAATTAAATAATTAAAGAATTATTTAATCAATTAGATGAATAATTAGTACATGATTAATGAGACATTTTTTAGGTTTCTACATTTTCCCCTCTTTGAGACAAAGTCGGAATGATATTGTTTCAAAGACAATGAAAAATTCTTCCCCAATATGCCTTGGTATCACTGTATAGTGTAAATATGCCCCCTCAGAAAAGGTGGTCAAAAAATTCAGAAATTGAGACCATATTTTCGATATTGGTATAATGAGCAATCGTGTGAAGTTTTGTGCAATTTCAAGATCGTTTGAGTTGCCTACAAGTTGTTTGAAATTGGCAAGGACTACAGCGTCGACATGGTTAAAAACCCTAATTTTGAGCTATAAATAGAGATTTTAGCTTTTCATTTGCTCATTTGCATTCTAGTGAGTTCGTGGAAATTCTTGCGTGTTTTGTGCTTTCCTTCAAGTATTTGATCATCATGGCTAGCTATAGGGCATGAGTGCACTTGTTTGACCGAGTACGTTCTTATCAGAGACCTCTGGGTACTAGTGACATGGTATTTTTCTAAATTTTTGCTTGATTTTTTTCTTGTTTTTTGTTGTTTTTCTAGAGACCTAATTTTCCATCATCACGCATTCGCCTGTCGATTTTAACACATTAGCATGCATTGTTACACAAATGCTATAAATGTACCACAAAAGCTTAAGTATATCGCATAAGTTGTATTTGTCACTCATACACTAATATGTTCATGCATTAGCTCATACGTTCATGCATACATGTTAAATGTCATGCATAAGCATTAAATGTAACGCATGAGTGTAAAATGCAACGCATAAGTGTTAAAAATTATGCATTCATTGTATATTGAAGTTTTTTGTCATGCGTATGATAATTTCTTGTAATCTCGTTATCCGATATTTGATATTTTTAATATTTGCTCTGTGCAGGAGAATATTGGAGTGTTATACTACTGACAGAGCAGACCCAGTGGACTCAATCTTCATGTTGATTTACTTGATGAGGAGATTGCACATATCCAACATCTTGGACTATATTATGTTTTACATTTGCTAGAGGTTACGACCAACAAGACCTTGATTACAGCGTTAGTAGAGCGATGGCATTATGAGACGTGTTCCTTCCATCTTCCTACTGGTGAGGCATCCATTACCTTAGAAGATGTATGGCATATACTGCATGTTCTTATTCATGGTGAGAGAGTTGTCTACGATCATGACGATGGCATTGTTGGACTATGTGACCTTTTTGAGTGTGAGGAGAAGGACTTATAGATCAGTGGACCTTATGATATCCCTTGGGCTCGATTGGACTATGATGATCTGACTATCATATTGTGTAGTATTGTAGGTGGTTTGTTGATTTCTGATAGGCAAGGTCATGTATTTCCAATTGGATGGGGTAGGGTGCTCCATGATATGATTGTTCATCATCGAGTATATGCTTGGGGTCCATGTCTTTTAGTCATGGTTTATTATTAGAAGCATGGCATTGTATACCTAGGATACCGATCTATCAATTTTGGTGTGACATTGCTCCAGACTTGGGCATGGGAGCACATTTCTATCTCTAGACCTATTATTCATGTTGACTTGCAGGCTGGTGAGCCTTTTGCGTATAGATACACACCTAGTATTAGACACAGGGGTTCAGGTAACACCTTGTACTAGCGACATCAGCTTGATATCTGGCAACATTTCATTTGGAGACCATATTTAGATTACCCCGATTGGGTAGATGATGCACAACACTTGCCTTCCTACAAATAGTAGAGATATCTTATTGGGAGGACCATTGAGACTCAGAGGATCATTGAGATGTCTCTTGTAGGACGAGTACTCAGAAAGTTTGGAGAGATACAGGTGACACCTGTTGTTATAGCGTACTTTGCTCATGTTTCTCACAAGGTTTCTGATTGGGGTGTATGCATTTAGCCACATGTTGTTGCTACCGAATTTGATTCTCTTCCGACATTACCATGGGGTTGGAGTGCAGGTGCAGTAGATCTAGGGATTACTCTAGAGTATGATGCATGGCGGGCTAGATATAGGCCTATTCCACTAATTGATCCAATTGTTATGATCACATCACAATAGATACAACATCCTAGAAAGTGACCCAGGATCGACATGGGGGAGAGGAGGGAGGAGGAGGAGAGGAGGGTGGAAGAGATGAGGGAGGAGATGAGGACATAGACATTGGTGGAGACACCGAGTCTATGAGTAATGGAGATGCTGATGATTCTTTAGAGTCATCGAGTAGTGAGGATGGGGATGATGATGATATGCCGGAGCTAGAGGACTTGTCTGTTGCAAAGGGGGGAGGAGGACAAGGTGATGACTAAGATGAGGATGATCCATAGATTCTTAGAGCATGGATCCAAAGTCTAGAGGATGAGGTTGCCAGACTTAGGCAACAATGAGATACTAAGTGGGAGGCATTCCACATAGACTATGGTGCATTAGAGATCGAGAGAGATGAGGCAATCAGATGGTCATAGATGATTTAGGTTGCCTATGATCAATATTTTTCTCCAAGTACTAATGCACACAGACAGTCTGATAGACTCTATTACGCTGCACAAGAGGCTTTTTATTATCAAAAGCTCTACTATGACACTGTACCTGAGGGACAGAAAGCTCCTAGCTTTAGTGAGGTTAGAGGTCATTCTGGTTCCATTAGGACTTCTACATGTAGGACTAGTAGTGGTGGCGTCATGGATCCACCTCGACATCCTGGGGCAGGATCTAGTGGGCAAGATCCAACTGTTGACATAAGTAGTTTTGGTTGAGACATTTAGATCATGTTATCTGACACTTTAGGATTATTTATGATTATTGTATTCAGACACATTATCATTTTTGAGTTATGTATATATGATATGCAGTTTTCAACGGCGATCTATTATGCCTTGTTTTCCATGTATGTTATATGATGCTATGAGTTATGCGATGCATGTCTATATGATTTATGAATGATGTTATGAATGCAATGGTTATTAAATGCAACTTAAAAATATATGGACGCACTTGAAACTATATGGACTGCTAAAGATATTTGGGACAAGTTGGAAACATTGAATGAAGGAGATACCATTATCAAAATTGCAAAACTAGAATGCTTCTGGGTCAGGTATGAAAATTTGAAAATGGAAGAAGATGAAAGAATTTTTGCTTTTATGGAAAGGGTTAATGAAATTGTTTTGGGAATACAATGTTGTGGAGGTTCCTTAAGTGAAGATGAAATTGTTTCTAAACTTTTAAGAGCATTTTTGCTGGCATACAAAATGAAAGTAACTGCTATAAATGTTTTAAAAACCATGCCTAATACATCAGTGTCTAGAGCTACCTTGGTTGGAAAACTTTCAGTATTTGAGCTTGAGGAATTTGGTCATGTTGCTACAATTAAGAAAAATTTAGCTTTGAAAGAATCATCATCTGCAACATCTTCATCATCAGCTGATAAATCTGATTGGAAAGCACTTTATGCAAGAGAACTTGAAAACATCAAGAGGAAAAATGAAGAACTTGAAGAGCTTGAAGCACTATTTGCAAGGAAAATGCCTAAAGGTCCTATTGGAAGTAAGTATGAAGGTAAAGCACCTTTTAAATGTTTTAACTACAATAAAATTGGTCATATGGCATCTAGATGTCTGGACAGACATGCAAGATTAAGAGAAGAAGCTAAAAGAACATATAAGCCTAACCCTAAATATCAAAGATATATATTTAAGAAGAATAGAGACAAATCTTGTTACTATATGGATGAAGGAGTTATTGATGATTCTGATGAAGAACTAGGAGACAATGGATGGGATTTTGTTGCTATAATAGAAGATCAATCGATACCTACTATTCCACTGGTAGAGCAAGCCCTGGCAGCTAAAATAGAAGAAAAGGATGAATGGATTGTAGATTCTGGATGTTCACATTATATGACTGGTGATAAAAGTAAACTCTTATCTTTTCAGGAATACAGTGGAGGTCTAGTAATATTTGGAGATGACAAAGCTTGTTTGATTAGAGGAAAAGGCACTATATCTTTTGATGGTAAGCATAATACTGACAATGTTTATTATGTTGAAGGTTTGAAGCACAATATTTTGAGTGTTGGTCAATTAGTTGAAAAAGGGTTTCAGTTACAATTCAAGAATGGTAAATGCAAAATCATGAATAGGACTGGTTTGGAAATTACAACTGGTAATTAAACTAGAGGTAATATCTTTCATTTGAATAACATGGAAAAGACATGCTTGATTCCACATATTGATGAAAGTTGGTTATGGCATAAAAGACTCTGTAATGTGAATTTTGATTGCATTGTGAATATTAGTTCATCTAAGGCAGTAAGGGATTTACCTAAGATTGTAAAACCTCATAATCTGGTATGTAAGGAATGTCAAATGGGAAAGCAAGTTAGAACAACTTTCAAAAGTATTTTTGAGAAAACCAATGATGTTCTTGATTTAATTCATAATGACTTATGTGGTTCGGCAAGAACAAGAACTCTACAGGGAGATAGATACTTTATGCTAATCATTGATGATTATTCTACAATGTGTTGGGTTACTTTTCTCAGGGAGAAATCAGAAGTTTTTGGGAAATTCAAATTATTCAAGGCACTTGTAGAGAATGAAATCGACAAGAAAATCAAATGTTTAAGATTAGATCAAGGAGGTGAATCTACATCTAAGGAGTTCAATACATTTTGTGAAGTGAATGGAATCAGAAGACAACTATCAGCACCCTGGACACCTTAGCAAAATGGAGTTGTGGAAAGGAAGAAGATAATTATTCTGGATATAGCTAGAAGCATGATATCAAAATAAAATCTACCTCATGTGTATTGGAGAGAAGAAGTGAATACATCGGTCTACACTTTCAACGGAGTTCACATCAAAGGTGAAACTGAGAAGACACCCTATCAATTATGGTTTGGTAATATTCCTACTCTTAAGTACTTCAGAATATTTGGAAGCAAATGTTACATTAGGAGAGATGAGTATATTGGTAAATTTGATCCTAGAAGTGATGAAGGAATATTTATTGGGTATTCATCTAAAAGCAAAGCATATAGATGTTTTAATAAGAGATTGCAGAAAATCATTGAGAGTGCAAATGTGAAGATTGATGAACACTTTAGAAGAAATCCAAGGTCTATGGATTCATAACCAACAGTTGAGATAATCACAAATGAACCTATACATAGTGCACTGGTACAGAATGTTGATCTAGTCACACAGACATCATCAAAGAATTCCACACTGACTGAAGAAAAGCATCAAGTGAACACACCTAGGTTTGTAAGATTGAATCACTCTGAGAGTCAGATAATTGGGAATAAGTATCAAGGAGTTATGACTAGAGGAAGACTGGCAAATGAAGAGGTATGTTTAATTTCTCAAATTGAACCAGCATTTGTCATCGAGGCATGTGAAGATAAACATTGGATTAAGGATATGGAAGATGAATTGGAACAAATTGAAAAGAACAATACATGGACATTGGTTCCCCGACCTAAAAATAAAAATGTAATTGGAACTTGTATGCGGGAAAAGTGGGACGATGAAACTTAAAATGTGAAAATTAAAGCTCAAAGAGGCTTGTCCACACACCCATAGGACTTCTTGATGCAAGTTATGGAGTCATGAAGAATGACTCAACTTCCCAAGGATGGTTCCATGGTTCTCTATCTCACAAGGTCCGTCAAGCCAATGCCTTTCCTCTCAGATCACTAAGCAAAGTGGCTTAGAGATGACAAATGTAAGAACGAGGGATGCTTATGATTGATTTAGTTATGAAAATGCATCCTATCTATGCATGATTCTACAAATGCAATAAACTAGATTATAAGATGACAAGATTAGTAGCAATACTATCCTAACATGATATACTAGTTTATGAGTTAAGCTAATGATAAAGGAAATAGTCTAAAATGCTCATTAGATTTATTCCTATAACAAAGAGAAGTTAGATGTGTCAATAAAATTGAGCATAAATGAGATACTAAATCTTGCATGGATGCTTAAAATGGAGGAATGAGAGCTCTATTTATAGTGAAAATAGGGCAATGGATGGTCAAAATTGAAAGAGTTAATCAAGGGTCAAGTTTGAAAGCTGTCAATCCATGTTTTCAATTTTCACCAATGAAATGGTGACAATTGTCAACATAAGGCTAGTTGAGAGGAGAAGTAAGAAGCATTAAATGCTTGAGAAGATGTCATGGTTACCCTAAGAGGTAAGGGTTAAGGTTAGGTTAGGGTTATCCATTGGATAAAGATTTTACCCAAGGGCTAGACTCTTGTGCAAAGGTTAAAGGAATAACCATGGTCAAAGCAATAAATGCTTGATGAGACCCTTGGGTTAGATGGAGGTTAAGTTAGTCAAAAAGTCTCTAACCATTCCACTAAGGGTTAGTTAACCATTAATGGTTTGAAGACTTTGGCGACAAATATGTAAGAGTGCTTCCGAATTTGGGGGCATTCAACAGCTTGTTGAATGGATAAAGGATTTAATGCCTTTTGAAGACTTTACTCCAAATTTGAGAAGTGACCTCCTCAAATTTAGGGAAAGGGGATAATGGATTGATTAGGATTAGATGGATTCTAGAAGAAATTAGGAATAGGGTTAGGAGGCAAGTGGGAGATGTAGGAAAATGCAAGTGGGTGAGGGAAAATAAAATTGATTAAAATAAATTGCTTTATTTCAATTTGGTTGCAAATTGGAGATTTAATTAAATTAGATTTATTTAATTGGGGTAAACTATTTAATTAAATGTGAATTTAATTAAAAGTAGAGAGAAGGGTTCTAATTAAATAAAATGATTTATTCAATTAAATGACATAAAGGGCTTAAGTGAATTTAACTAAATAAATTGAATAATTGACTTAATCAAATAGAGGAATGAGAATAAAATGAACATTAAATATTCATTTAGGAATATGGTCATTTTATACGTCTACATTTTGCCCCTCTTTGAAGTGACGTGTGTGCACATGCTGATTCAAAGAAAGTGATGTGTCATCATTATTTAGTTATGATCAGTGTGATGTCTTGTTGAGATGTTCATGTCATGCCCCAGATTTGATAAACGATGTTGATAATGCCCCCTTGAGAGATGAATCAAAAATTTTGAAAATTTGATTTGATTTAGATAAATTTGATAAATTTCATTGCATTATACAATTTCATCTATGTTGAATGTGGTAATTTAATTCATCTCCCAATATTTCCATTTGGTAGGGTTGTAGGATATACCGTGAGCAATTTTATGTGTCCCTCCATGTAACCCTAATTTTGATTTACCCTATATAAAGGGAAAAAGTTATTTCTTTTGTCTCATTTGTGCTTGTTGACTTTGGAGAAAGTAATTTTTGGAGAGAAGTCAACATGCCAGTTCCATATTCTTCTCATTGATTCGAGCACATTCGGAGGTATCTGAGGCCTGCCGCATGTGGAGCACCAGTAAGTCAACCTTTTTGACCCCTTATGGATTTTTTATTTTGTCATTTTTGATCATGTTTTTGATTTTGTCATGCGGATTTTACGTTTTAGTGTGTCGGGGTCAAAGCATAGCGCATACGATAAATTTCGTAGCACGTAGGTTTTAAAGAATTAGGGTAGCATCCAAAAGGTGTAGGGTAGCACATCGCTAGGTTAGGATAGCATGTAGGATTAGTTTAGTGCACCGGGGTCATAGGGTAGCATAGAGGATAAAACAGGTAGCACATAGGAGATACCTAGCACATAGGGTAGCACGGGTAGGTTTAGATAGCACGTAGGTATGACCTAATGCATAGGGATAAATACGCAGTGCAGGAGAAGGATAGAATAGAGCATAGGGTAGTTTTAGAGCTTGGGGTAGGTTAGGTGGCACTTTGGTAGAAAAGGGTAGCGCATAGGGTAGATTGGGTAGCGCTTGGCAAGGACATGGTAGCGCAAGATAAGCAGTTTAGTGCGTAGATAAAATAGTTTAGTACATAAGCGGAAAATTTTGGGTAAAGTAGGATTTTTGTTGAAGAAAGATAGGTAAGGTTTTGCCAGTTTTGTTGGGATAGGTACAAATTTTCAGTTTGCGTGTCTGCTGTCATTATTTTGATAAGTTTTTCCCATATGAGTTCTAATATAACTTGATTTGATTTGCGATTTTTCAAGTTGATACAGATTTGATGCAAATTTGATATGATGTGGTTTTTGATATGAATGTGGAGCTTGAGTTGTTTTAGAAGTTGTATTGATTGTGGAACTTGAGTTGTTTTACAAGTTGATATGGATGTGAAACTTGAGTTGTGTTACAAGTTAATTTTTTTGTGGAACTTGAGTTGTTTTACAAGTTGATATGGATGTGAAACTTGAGTTGTGTTTCAAGTTGATATGATTAGATATGAAAATGGATTGATATGATGTGGAACTTGATTAGATTTTCAAAGTTTCAAGTTTTGATATGAATTTGTTTTTGGTATCTATGTTGTGAGGAGGAAACTGATATTGGACTTGTTTCACTTTTTGATAGGAGCATCTTGGAGTGGTTCAGTCGCGTGAGCGATTTTTGAGACTGTGGTCCTTGATACCATGATTGACATGGATAGATAGAGACATTATTGAGAGGTGTGGCTTGACCTCATTGTTAGATATGCCTTGGTTTATCGTGAACCGGGGTTTATTGACTACATTGGCAGAGAGGTGGCATAGTGACACGAACAACTTCCATTTGGCGATAGGTGAGATTATAGTGATGCCTGAGGATTGTCACCGGATTATATGGATTATTGTGGTAGGTGCATTGATTCCCTATGAACAGATCAAGGAGGGTGGGACTGAGGCACTTTGCCAGATCTTTCAGGATGATACTGTTTGTGGGCATGAGATCCCCTGGCAGGAGTTTTTGGATTTGGATTACGCGCCTCTACCATCAGTTCTAGCAAGCTTCATAGGTGGTTTCTTATGTCCCAACTATAGGTCGAAGGGACTAGTAGTGCAGTGGGGATTGTTCTAGAGGATATGGTGATGCAGGGTTGCCGATTTGCATGGGGGTCAGCTATGCTGGCCCACTTATACAGGGATTTACATCAGGTGGTATACCTAGGTTATGGCAGTTTATCAGCTAGAGTGACACTGCTACAGGTATTGGCATGGGAGCATATTCCCATAGCTAGGCCATTGGCGGACAGAGATAGGCCTATTGGGTGTGCGTATGCATATGGATACAGAGGGATAGTTGTCTAGCGTAAGCTGGGAAAACTAGAGCACTGGAGGAGAATGTTGGATGATATTGATACGGTCGTCTGGCAACCATATACAGGTTGTGATGTATGGGCCGAGGATGGGATGGAGATGCCCTATGTTTACATGACCATATATTTGATATGGCAGATGCCCTTTGTTATTGAGAGTTTTCTTCATAGCCAGGTGTTGCAGCAGTATGGTTGACAACAAGGGATTCCACAGGGAGCATGTTTTTATGCTCGATGGAGACATGATATTCCCGATTGGGGACCTACGATTGATAGCGCAAAGGCAGTGGAGGAGTTCTTTCATGCAGCCGACTAGATTTGGGATTATGCCCTTGAGATAGTGGCTGCAGGGATGACTGACGAGTTTGCAACACTCTTTGCAGTGCGTGCGGTGGCCAGGATATCGGATCCAGCTAAGATGATTCTAGCTTTTGATGACAATGAGGAGGTAGAGGAGGGGTTGGTGATGGAGGAGATGATGGCAGAGATGGCAGAGGAGGTGGCCAAGGTCAGTGAGGAGATAGAGGGAGGTTGGATCAGGGGAGGAGAGGAGACAGGGGAGGAGATGGTGGTGATAGGGGGATATGGGTGGAGAGAGCTGCGCAGCGGCTGTGATGGATAGAGGGAGAGGAGGTTTGGCTATCAGAGCTGGGGGTGAGGAGGGGGTTGGGGAGGTGATAGTGGTAGTGGGAGGGTATGATGGCATGCGATGATTGGCCCAAAGGAGGAGGTCAGATGTTTTATGTCCACCTGCACCGAGGATAGCTAGAGGGATAGGGGTACCCCTTCATAGGTACCCTTGCAAATGCAGATTCTGACGCATGTAGAGGATGCGCAGATTAGATCGTTGTAGTTGTCAGTGCAACACTTGCAGACATAGTTGCTAGTGCATCAGCATCAGATTACTCAGCTGACCATAGAGAGTGATACTGAGATAGAGCAGCAGGGTCAAGCAGAGGAGCTCACAGTGAGTTTGTAGAGAGTTGCAGCAAGTGGTCCGATGAGAGACACCTTGAGAGAGCTAGCTTTGAGAGCCAAGGAGATGAAGTACTATAGGAGACATTATGAGGATGTGGTGCCCAAGGAGCATCGAGTGTAGAGTTTTACACAGTCAAGATCTAGTCAATCTCGAGAGACTAGGTCAAGGAAGGAGAGCAGAGGTGTGATAGGGCCTCCTAGACAGGATCCACCTAGAGATCTAGGTGCTAGGACATGTGTAGTGAGACCGTCGCCTTCAGGAGATAGTCATACTAGAGAGACATTGTCTCCATTGTATTTTGAACACTTTGTTGTATTGGCACAGACATGATATATTTTGTATATTGATCATTCTTTGAGTTATATATGACACCATTTTCTTTGATCCTCATGTGATGTGTTATGGATTATGCTTTCTATATGCTTTTGATTATTCTATGATGATGCAATGCTTAGATAGATGTATGTGATGTGATATGTAATGAATATGATGTGATAACGTAGGATGTTGTGAGATGTATCTTGAAAATGAGATGTATGATAATGATATGCTGTGATATGTATGATAATGATATGCAACTACTTGTAAAATGATATGCAACTACTTGATTTTGAGCATCCTCATTCTGCATTCATCATCCCTGTATAGCCACATGTGGTTTGCTTTCTTTGTATGTATCATCATTGAGCATTGATTTGTTTTGGTATATGTTGAAAATTTATACAAGCATAATGGTATAATTGAACCATAATGACCTGAGAAAAATTTACATGATTTTTGATTTTGCAAGATAGCACAAGCATCAAGGTACAATTGAACCAGGATGATCTGAGTGTGGATTGCGTAGAAATAGACAAGATTAAATCATTTGTATGCATGATGTGGAATCATGTCTTCAGTGATATGCTATGAATCATGTCTCGAGACAAGTATCGACACAGTACATATGATCGCGTCACAGACAGAAAAACTAAGAAAATATTGGAGTCCCCCACGACATTCTCTAGCTTTGAAGCATTGTTGAGAAAATTTAGATGATCCAACAATTCAAAAATATCAAGTACAAAAATAGTCAAAACTTTATGCAAGATGCAACATTTGATATTTCAGAAAATCATCCATCATATTTGTGAATCATGTTAATCGATCAATGTTTTGCTTTATGATTGTGCGAATGTTGTTTGCTGGTTATGAAGTTCTGAGCTTGCGAAGTTTTGACGTTTCGAATGTGTTGCAATTTTTTGACTACTGCCCCTAGTCAAGTGTACTTCTTAATGTGGATATGTACAATGATTACCAGACCATGGTGAGATGCGATGAAAGGATATGCGGATAAACCAGGATAGTGACTATGCTAAGTATGGCCTGGATGGATATTGTGATAAAAATATCGAGCAATGGCCGATAGTGCTTTTACTGTAGATATAATGGTATGGATATAGATAGAGGAGTTGTCCTCTCACAATAGCGCCTGTTGCCAGGTTTTCACCAGTTGCTTTTATTGTACCTTTTTATTTACCTTTTTCTTGATTTTTTTTTTTTTTTTTTCAACTTTTCCATGCATTAGATTACTCAAGTGTAGTATTTATTCATATGAATGTTGTTATTTGGTTCATCGAGCACATCTCCTTCTGAAGTTGTTAGCTAATAGGTGCCTGATCCATAAGCTGATATGATGGCATAGGGACCTAACCAATTAGGTTCAAATTTCCCTTTCTTTTCCCGATCCTACCGATTCTTAGGATTTTCCTTGAGTACTAGGTCACCAATTTTAAAAATTCTGGGAATGACCTTGTAGTTGTAGCTCCTACACATACATTTCTGATATGCTTTGAGATGAGTGTAGGTACATTGACATCTTTCATCTAGAAGCTCGAGCTCGTGTAGTCAGTTAACTCAATACTCTTCATCTGGGATTAAGCCTTTCAAAGAGACTCTGAGAGATGGAATTTCTACCTCCAAGGGTAAAATTGCTTTTGATCCATATACCAATGAATAGGGTGTAGCTCCTGTAGGTGTGTGGATGCTAGTTTTGTAGGCCCAAAGTGCTGGATTGACTTGTATATACCAATCTTTGCCTGCATCATTCACTGTTTTCTTTAGGATTTTCAATATTGTTTTGTTGGATGCTTCTGCCTGACCATTCCCTTGTGGGTAGTAAGGTGTAGAAAAACGATGTTGGATTTTGAATTTTTTACATAGTTCTCATACATCTTGGTTTTTGAAAGGTCGTCCATTATCTGTGATGATGGAGCTTGGAATGCCATATCTACAGATCAGATAATTAAGGATAAAAGAGGCAATTTGTTTCCCAGTTACTGTGGTCATGGGGACTGCTTCTATCCATTTGGTAAAGTATTCTGTTGCAGTTATAATGAACTTGTGTCCATTTGAAGATGAAGGATGAATTTTGCCTACCAAGTCTAGTCCCCACTGATAGAAGAGCCGGGATGTTGTGAATGGCTGCAGTTCCTATGCTGGTGCATGTATAAGATTGCCGTGGATTTGGCATTTAGGATACATCTTTGCAAAGTGATAAGAGTCTTTTTCCATTATTGGACAGTAATATCCCATTCTTAGAATCTTTTTAGCATGATTAGTACCACTTTAATGTGTGCCATAGATACCTTCATGAAGCTCGTGTAAAGCAGAGTCAGATTCATTACGATCAAGACAACAAAGAAGAGTACCATCTAGAACTCGACGGTACAAAGTATCAACAATAAGAGTATAACGGGCGGCTTGCCGGATAAAGTTGTGTTTTTGGTTCCGGGACACATCAATGGGTATGATATTGTTCTTAAGATAGTTGTAGATGGGTCCATCTAATGGAGAGTCTGAACTAGTCAAGGTATAGATAACATGGGATTCTGAATGGTCATAGGATGGGGAGAATAGTTGCTTTAGCAGAAACTTGTAACGATTTTGTTGCTCTGGAATTTGTAGTAGTGAAGTGATAGTAGCCATGGCATCAGCTGCTCTGTTATCCAACCTTGGTATTTTCTCGAAGGTGATGTGTACCAAATATTGTTTAAAAGCATCCACCATTTGTTTGTATGGTAGCAGCTTGTCGTCCTTTGTCTGATAGTCATTATTGATTTGATTGATGACTAGTTGTGAATCTCTGTATACTTTTAATTTTGTGATCCTCCATTCTACGACCATTTTGATGCCTATAACTAATGCCTCATATTCAACAATGTTATTTGTGCATGGAAACATAAGCCTATATGATCTTGGTATAGTGTGTCCTTTAGGAGTGATGAACAAAATGCCAGCACCTAAGCCATGTTGCATGTAGGATCCATAAAAATATAAGGTCCATTGTTTGATGGAGATAGCAAGAATGTCTCTGTCTGGAAATTTGATCTCCATAGTTTTTTTTCCAGGTAGTGGTGCTTCTACCAGTTGATCTGCAATTGCTTGTCCTTTGATAGCTTGTCGTTCTGTGTAGTGGATATCAAATTCACTGAGGATCATGACCCACTTAGCCAATCTCCCTGTAAGTGTTGCTTTACTGAGTAAATATTTGAGAGGATCAATTTTGGCAACCAGCTTAATTGTTTGAGCTAGCATGTAGTGTTGAAATTTTTGAGAGGCAAATACTACTATTAGACAAGCTTTCTCAATGAATGTATAGTTGAGTTCATATCCATTTAATGTCCTGCTGATATAATAGATAACTCGCTCTTTGCCCTATTGATCTTCTTGTGCTAACAATGCCCCCAGTGAGATGTTTGTTGTTGAAATATAGAGAATGAGTGGATTCCCTGCTATTGGTGGTACTAGAACTGGTGGGTTCATTAGATACTGCTTGATTTGATAGAAGGATTCTGCACATTTAGCTTCCCATCTGAACGGTACATTTTTTATATAGCAAATGATTGAATGGGAGACTTTTATCTGCTAGTTGAGTGATGAATCACCTAATTGATTGGAGTTGTCCTTGTAGAGATCTAAGCTGGCTGATGTTCTTTGGTGGTGGCATCTCCATAATGGCTTGTACCTTTGCTGGATCCACTTCAATACCTTTAACTAAAACTATGTAGCCTAGTAATTTGCCTGATGTAACCCTGAAGACACACTTCTTAGGGTTGACCCTGACTTGGAATTTTTCCAATCTATCAAAAATATTTTCTAGGATGCTTAGATGTGTTGCTCTAGTGAAGGATTTAGCTAGTAAATCATCTACATAGTCTTTCATGAAGGTATGCATCATGTCATGAAATATTGTTGCCATTGCTCGTTGATAAGTTGCTCCTGCATTCTTTAAGCCAAAAGGCATGACATTCCAATAGTACGTTCCCCATGGACAGGTAAATGTTGTTCTATCTTGATCCTCTAGGGCTATCTTGATTTGATTATAGCCTGAAAAACTATCCATTAGTGATAGCATTGCATGGCCTGCTATGAGGTCTACAATTATGTCGATACTGGGCAAAGGAAAGTCGTCCTTTGGACAAGCTTTGTTGACATCTCTGAAATCAGTGTAGATTCTGATATTGCCATCTGGTTTTGATATTGGTACAATGTTGGAAATCCATTCAGCATAGTCAATAGGTTGAATAAATCCGACGTCTAATAGTTTCTTCAATTTAGCTTTAACCATGAGTGCGGCATGTGGATTCATCTTTCTTAGTTTTTGCTTGACTGGCTTAGCTCCTGGAGCAATGGATAAGTGATGCATGATTAATTGTGGATCAATCCAAGGCATATCTTCATATGACCAAGCAAAGTTGATTTTCTTTTCTTTAAAAAATTTGATAAATTATGATCTTTCTGCTTCTGTCAGAGATTCTGCAAGGTGTATAGTTTTGGCTGCTTCTGTAGTACCAATGTTGATTGATTGAGTGGGCTCAATCAATATGGGTGATTGCTCATGATAATGATCAGGAAGAGTGTCAAGTCTCCCATTATTAGGTGCCTTAAAAAGGTTTTCACCCTCAAATGCATCCTTTATTTTTACTTTTGTGTGATCTATTGTTGCCATTGACTAGTTTTCAGCAGTAGATCTTTTAATTTGTTCATTTTTGCGACTGAGAGACTTGGCACTCCCTTGATTGTAGACATCATTACTTTGTTCACTGGTAGAGTCTGTCTCTAAGTTAACAATACATAAGTAATGGATAATGGATTCATTATTTGGGAAAATTGGTATATCATGAGTTTTAGGTTCGTCCCAGTCTATGAGGTCAGGAAAGACAAGTGGTAAGGAGTCGTTAGGTGGATCAAGTTTGACTGCTATAAGTGTTAGGATGGAAGTATCATCATGATTGGTCAGGGTGTTAAAGAAGTTAAGGATTTTGTCAAGGTCTTTGATGGTACCATATTCCGTATAGACTTGCGCATAATGTTGCTACTCATTTTCCTTGGCGTCATAGATCTTTTGTGGACCAAATTCAAGTGGTCTAGATTCTGTGTTGTGTTCTTCTTGAGAGATGGGTGTATAATTGTCATTTGCACAAATATCTTCAGTAACATTAGAACAGCTGCCCCATTCATATTCATTGGAATCAGTCTCAGAGGTATTATCCTAGATTCTAGCAGTGCTGTGAACTAGTATGTTGTAGGGTGAGAACAGGTCTTTGATAATTGAGACAAGTTTGATAGTTTTATCTGATTCTGTGTCAGATCCTGCTTCCACTCTTTGCATTTGTTCATATATTCTCTTCCTGAGGAGAAATGATGTAATTCAGAGTTGATTCTTCTTTGTTGGATATTGATTCTTGAATATGATGTGCTTCTATAGTAGACGCTTCCTTCTTTTGATTGATAGGTTTCTTTTGACATTGCTCTCATTCTTGATGTTCACGTTCTTTATGTATTGTCTCAGTTGACTCAAACAGTGCCTCCTACCAGGAGTCTTCTTTGTATTTCTTCTTTGCTTTCCACTGGGGTTTTTGATATTTGCGTGGTGTCCTCTTTGGTAGTAGAGTGAGTTCAAAGCCCAATCCTTTTTTGTCTTTATTGAATTGTGAAGGAGGATCGAATGGTTTTGTCACACCTTCCTGAAGCTTACCAATAGGTCCTTTGTCATTGTATCCCATTTGCTGCATGATTAAGTAGCCTTTTCCATATAGGTGTGTTGGTATAGCTATTTCCACAGTAGTTGCTCTGTCTTCTTCCTCATATTTGTATAGCCAACTAAGGATGTCCTTTTCCTCATATTCATGTGCTAGAGTGTCGAGTTGAATGAATGTGCCATCAAACTTGGTGATGGGCTGAGTTGCTTGATGTGTTGATGCTATAGGTAATCCATGAGATCTAGGTGATGTTGGTAAGTTGGCAAAACACATGGGTTCCAAAGAGTATTCTCCTATGCCTTGTTCTTTGATCTTCATTTTCTGGTTGAAATCTCTAGGTAATAATTTAGACTTTTCTTGTTGAAGATCTTGTGCTGATGAATTTTGTTTCTCTCTATTATGTGGAACCAAGCTGTCTTGGGCTACCCCCATAGCATTAAAATGCTGAAATGGATTATGATCAGCTGATATAGAAACCTCCTGCCCATTGTAGGGGAATTTGACACACTGGTGATATGTGGAAGGTACCGCTTGCATTTCATGTATCCAAGGTTGACCCAATAGGATATTATATGTGAGGTCTATGTCTAAGACATGGCACTTAGTATCCTTTCGTATTGGTCCTACCTGAATTGGCAACACTACCATTCCTTTAGATGATCTTTCTTCATCATCATATGCCTTTATAGTGATCTTTTTGCATGGATCAATAGACTCCTCCGAGAAGCCTAATGCACAGATAAGTTTTAAGGTACAAATATTAAGTTTGGATCCTCCATCTATTAATACTCATTTAACTCGGTGTTTATAGACCATAACTTCAATATGTAGTGGAGTATTATGTGGATGGCTCAACGAGATATTATCATGCTTAGAAAAAGTGAGGTTATGAGGTCCTGTCATATGAGCCACCATGGCTTGGAATTTGTCAGCATCCAAATCTTGCGGTACATTTGTTTCCAATAAGGCTTGTTCCAATATGTCTTTGTGTTTTGGCAAAAGTTTCAGCAACTCAAGTATAGATATTTGAGCAAGAGTTTTGCGTAGTTGAATAACTAGATCATATTGAATTTTGGGTACGGTGTTTGTTGTTGACATATGTCCCTTCAAGACATAATTTTGAGCTCTGGTTGTTACATTGATGGATTCATGTTCATGCCTATCTTTGATTGTGATAACATTGACTTGATTGTCCTAAGCTGATATGTGATTGATGGTGTTATTGTATATGTGATTTATACGAGCTCCACGTGTATCATTTGAGGTTGAAGCTCCATCCTTGTTGTAGTTTGGAAGAGGATTTTTGAAAGCTCTGTGGTCACCATTTGTTTTGAGACCATCGACTGTTAAATCACCTCTATCGATCATGTCTTGAACAATGCTTTTCAGCCTCATGCAATCATTTCTTTGCGACCTTTGTTGCGATGAAAATCACAAAAGTGTGTGTCATTCCACCAAGGTGGTTTGATTTGTGGTTCAAAGTTGCTGATTGCGGGTAAAGAGATAATTTTGTTTGCCAGGAGTTCTCTGAATGTTGACTCCAGTGATTGCCCTAATGGTGTATAAATGCATTTCAGAAAGTTGTTTGTGTTACCCCATGAGTTTGGATTAGGTCCTCTATTGGTGTTATTGTTTTGGGTATTGCCGGTGTTCTTTGTGTTGAGTTGATCTTGATTGGTATTTGATGCATAAGCGTTAGTTCCTGGGTTAGCACCTTTGGGATTCTTTGTAACTTGAGGATTACGTGATAACGCGAGCACGGGTTGCTTTGATTTTTGATCATTTGATTCAGTTCCTCCTTCATTTCCATTGTTTTTGTTTCTAGTCCAGAATCTGGATTTGTCCAAGTTGTTGTTGTTTTGGTTGTTGTAATTGGATGAATTTGTTCCTTCTTTGAAAAATTTCAACGTTCCCTTTTTGACACATGCTTCTTCTACTTGGATGCCATTCTCAATCAATTTAGCAAAAGATGGTATGCATTGGAGTTTGAGTCTGTAACTCATCTCACTATTCAAGTTGTCGATGAAAATTTCCATTTTTTCCTTTTTGGGTACATCACGAGGATATCTCAAAACCATATGCCACCATCGTTGAAGGAAAACCATGAATGTTTCATTGTTTTTCTGTTTGGTATTACAAACGTCTAACATGGTGATAGCATGTTGAATGTTATAGGAATATTTAGTTATAAATTTGTTGACTAGTTCATCGAATGATTTGACAGGAGGTGTGATTTTCGATAACCATTCCATTGTTTGTCCTCCCAAGCTTCTTGGGAATAACCTCATCAAATAGGTATCATTATGAGTGAATTCAAGACTCATTGTGCAGAATTCTCGAACATGATCATGTGGATCACTTTTTCCATCATATTTGTCAAATTTGGGAACATCTGAGTTTGGAGGAAAAGGTACCATGTTCAATCTTCTATCAAATGGATAAGGAAAAATTTCAGTTAAGGAGTACCATACTATTGTACCTTGTTGCATGTCTTGCATTTGTCTTTGTAACATTTGCATTTGTTGAGTAAGAGCAATCAAAGGTGCATTATTTTGACGAGGGAATAATTCTTCCCTCGCATTAACTCTAGGTTGAAACGGTGTATGGAATGGTATGTTTTGCTCGGGGATGTTTTGCAAAGGTATATTTTGTTCTGGTAGATTTTGTTTAGGAATATCTTGCTCAGGGTCACATGCCTCTTCCTCTCGTTGTCATTCTTGATATTCATAATTTTGAGATCTTGTTCTAAAAATGTCTGTGTCAAAGTCTTCAGGAAGTTTAACCCCTTTGCTTGTGAGCATGAGTAGATATTTTTCCTTGTCATTCTCCATGAGTCTTCCACAAGTTTTTGAAATGAAGCGCTCTCCTGACACTCTTGAAGAAGTTCTTCAGAAATTTTGGTGTCCTCTAGATTTGGATGCTCGAAAGGATTTGATAATCTTCGATTCATGCTAGTTTCTAGTTGCATTTCGCTTTGTTTGTTTTGTTGAGAGCAAGTAACGACAGGCATCTAGTAGAAGCTTTCTGTGACAAAGGGAATGGACTCTTCTTCAATGTTTTGTTTAGGGGTTGGTGGTTCAAATCGGGGTATGTTATAAGTGATGCAGTCTTTGAGAAAGAAGGCTAGATTGATCTTCCCTCCTTGATTTATGCATTGACTGAATGCTGATTTTTGACAGAATGCCCTACTCCTCAAGGGTTCCTTGTTAAATTCGTTTGTTTTGTTTTGAAGATACAATCATATATGACGAAGGAATGTGCAATGAGATTTGAAGAGTTGATGATTGATGCATAAAAATTTATTTCTTTTGGCAAGTTTCGAAGAACTTGGTTGTTGTTTCTTCAACTTAGTGTTATGATAAATATTCCTTCTTCTCAGAATACGAGGATTAGTCATGCACAAGTGATCAATGGTTTCCTTTGATTTGTTTTGGATTTAGTTTAGCTTGTTTTGGAAACTCAAGTTTTACTTTATCAAAGTGAAGGTTTAGATGCCCCCTCATGACAAAGTGCGTCAAGTGATATGGAATACGAGCTTTCCCGATATGGAAACTCGATTTGACAACTCAAAGTTTTTAAACAAGTGTGTTTTGGGATAAAAATCCGTTTGATTTAAAGGACCTGTTTGCTACTTGTGATGATGTTTCCCGATTTTGATAGGATACATATGTTTATCTTGCAACTAGTTTCAGATTTTAGGCAACTTTGCTTGATGGAAACTTGCTTTTAGAAATAGCTTTTGATACTCTATTTTTGATTTTTTGATTGATGAATTTCTGGCTAATGAAGGGAAGCTTCTGAAATTATTCTCAAAATTTTCCAAATTGACCCTTGTTTTGCCCCCTATTTTTCTGGTTTTGACTACGCACTAAAACAGAGACGCAATGTACTATGAAAACTTCTCTATGCGCTAGAGAAAAGACTCTACACGCTACGCTACCCCATGATATGCACTAACTAGTTAATTTTTCTTAGCTTTGGTTTAGCTTTGGTTTAATAGGCCATGAGCTAATATGGGCCTCCTATGCACTAATAGTTAAACCCTACGTGCTAAAGTTTGATTTCTACGGGCTAAGCTGATGCTTCAATGTGCTAAACTATTTTCAAGATGCGCTAACTGTCACTGCCTATTTCTAGATCCGGGTGAAGCGCTACTGTTAAGACTTGACGCACTAAAGAGAAGGTTTAATGTACTAAAATATGGTTCCTATGCGCTAAGAAGTTTCTCTTACATGCTAAACTGCCCTGAAATATATTGACTTGGTTGTTTTTCTGCAATTTGGAATTTTGCCTTGAGTTTTTAGTGCTGATAGATGATTTTCTGAAATAATGAGTGAATGAACGACACCAAAGAGACAACCATTTTGCTTAATCTAAACAATAAGTCTATGTTCTGCGAGGATGTGTTCAAATCCCCAATGTTTCAACAGGTTTAGATACAACATGCACTTCAATCAGACTCTTTATTCAAGGGTCATAAGCAATATCATAGCCCACTAGTCTCGATACTCCGTCAGCTCAAACAGTCATGTCACCCCCTAGGGGGTGCCTCTTTTTTTGCCTTTTGCCAGAAATTAACCCAAAGTGAATTTCTTCACAATTGAGTAGTTATCTTGGGAGATATATGGTGAGTGATCTTGGGGGTAGATTCTTCCCCACCCTTGCACTATGATATTGCAAATGTCTGGTTACTGACTCGGCTCAAATTTTTTATGCTAAGGTTCGTAATCAAGATTCCCATTTGGTCGTAAGTGATAAAATCCCTCAGGAGGATTCCCAACCTTTAGAACTAAGGATTTAGGTATCTCAAGGATACTGCGGGAAGGCTAATCGCTGCACGCAACTATTGAAAAGGACTTTCATCACTTTCCACTTTTGATTATATTGGAACACTTTGTTTCAAAAGTGTTTCCCACTTAGGTCATTCCCTTCACACCGGCCAAAAATGGCTTTAAGAGTTTTTCAACCCCTCAGGAAGACAGGCCTGCTAAAGGTTTTATTGCTTGAATTAAAGAAAGCTTTAAGAGTGGTTTGGCTTTTTGATCACCCAATTAAGGGGAGAGCATAAACCTTCCACTTTCGAGACAAAGCACACAAGTTCTTTTTAGCCCTTCAAAGCAATGATTTGTTAATCCTATATGGAGATGTTGCTCCACGAAAACATGGTGTTCTTTTTAACTTTTCTAGGCAATGATTTTCTAATCTAAAAAGAAGAACTTGGTCAACAAAATGAACACAATGTTTCATCAACAAAAGAAATCGAGTGAAAGGGGAAGATCTTCCCTCTTTAATTGAAAAATAAAAGACTTTTGGGACTTTGTGATTCTTTTCCTTGCTAAAACCTACAATGTATCCTTTTATACACCAAAGGATGGTGAAGTTCTTTTTAATCCATTTGTTTGCAAAACTTGAAAAATTTTGATTTGTTCTTTTTTTAAAACCCAATTTGAAAATTTTCTCTTCTAGGAAAGCAAGGAATTCTTTTTTTTGTGGTTCTTTTTAAAGCCCAAACAAAAGTGAGTTCAATTTTAACAAGAATAAAAAAGGAAGTTTATATCTTAACTAACTTAACTAAGTTAGTAAAAACTAAAACTATTTAATGATCCTAAAATTAAGCTCCTATCTGCAAGAAATTTGATAGAACCCTACAAAATACAAGTAAATTTGTTAGAAAACTTGTGGACTTCAACAAGTTTAATTTTTTACATTCAATTACAATTGTTTTACCTCTGTTTGTGATGCACTACAAAACAAACTGTATGTGCTACAAGGTAATCCGGATGCACTATCAAAAAGGCCCAACGCGCTGAACTATGTTTCAGATGCGCTACTCTAGATGTTCACATTATATGACTGGTGATAAAAGTAAACTCTTATCTTTTCAAGAATACAATGGAGGTCTGGTAATATTTGGAGATGACAAAGCTTGTTTGATGGTACGCATAATACTGACAATGTTTAATATGTTGAAGTTTTGAAGCACAATATTTTGAGTGTTGGTCAATTAGTTGAAAAAGGGTTTCAGTTACAATTCAAGAATGGTAAATGCAAAATCATGAATAGTACTGGTTTGGAAATTGCAATTGG
Organism: Cryptomeria japonica; assembly: GCF_030272615.1. Taxonomy (NCBI): domain Eukaryota; kingdom Viridiplantae; phylum Streptophyta; class Pinopsida; order Cupressales; family Cupressaceae; genus Cryptomeria; species Cryptomeria japonica. The sequence continues at coordinate 81,338,078 of NC_081410.1, read as the reverse complement.
TAATTAGACTAGAGGTAATATCTTTCATTTGAATAACATTGAAAAGACATGCTTGATTCCACATATTGATGAAAGTTGGTTATGGTATAAAAGACTCTGTAATGTGAATTTTGATTGCATTATGAAGATTAGTTCATCTAAGGCAGTAAGGGATTTATCTAAGATTGTAAAACCTCATAATCTGGTATGTAAGGAATGTCAAATGGGAAAGAAAGTTAGAACAACTTTCAAAAGTATTTTTGAGAAAACTAATCATGTTCTTGATTTAATTCATATTGACTTATGTGGTGCAGCAAGAACAAGAACTCTATAGGGAGATAGATACTTTATGCTAATCATTGATGATTATTCTACAATGTGTTGGGTTACTTTTCTCAGGGAGAAATCAGAAGCTTTTGGGAAATTCAAATTATTCAAGGCACTTGTAGAGAATGAAACCGGCAAGAAAATCAAATGTTTAAGATTAGATCAAAGAGGTGAATCTACATCTAAGGAGTTCAATACATTTTGTGAAGTGAATGGAATCAGAAGACAACTATCAGCACCTCGGACACCTTAGCAAAATGGAGTTGTCGAAAGGAAGAACCTAACTATTCTAGATGTAGCCAGAAGAATGATATCAAAAGAAAATCTACCTCATGTGTATTAGAGAGAAGTACTAAATACATCAGTTTACACTTTCAACAGAGTTCACATCAAAGGTGAAACCCGTAAGACACCCTATCAATTATGGTTTGGTAATATTCTTGCTCTTAAGTACTTCAGAATATTTGGAAGCAAATGTTACATTAGGAGAGATGAGTATATTGGTAAATTTGATCCTAGAAGGGATGAAGGAATATTTCTTGGGTATTCATCTAAAAGCAAAGCATATAGATGTTTTAATAAGAGATTGTAGAAAATCATTGAGAGTGCAAATGTGAAGATTGATGAACACTTTAGAAGAAATTCAAGGTCTATGGATTCATAACCGACAGTTGAGATAATCACAAATGAACCTATACAGAGTGCACTGGTACAGAATGTTGATCCAGTCACACCGACATCATCAGAGAATTCCACAGTGACTAAAGAAAAGCATCAAGTGAACACACCCAGGTATGTAAGAGTGAATCACTCTGAAAGTCAGATAATTGGGAATAAGTATAAAGGAGTCATCACTAGAGGAAGACTGGCAAATGAAGAGGTATGTTTAATTTCTCAAATTGAACCAACATTTATCACTGAGGCATGTGAAGATAAACATTGGATTAATGCTATGGAAGATGAATTGGAACAAATTGAAAAGAACAATACATGGACATTGGTGCCCCGGCCTAAAAATAAAAATGTAATTGGAACTTGTATGCGGGAAAAGCGAGGCGATGGAACTTAAAATGTGAAAATTAAAGCTCAAAGAGGCTTGTCCACACACCCACAGGACTTCTTGGTGCAAGTTATGGATTCATGAAGAATGACTCAACTTCCCAAGGATGGTTCCATAGTTCTCTATCTCACAAGGTCCCTCAAGCCAATGCCTTTGCTCTCAGATCACTGAGCAAAGTGGCTTAGGGATGACAAATGCAAGAACGAGGGATGCTTATGATTGATTTAGTTATGAAAATGCATCCTATCTATGCATGATTCTACAAATGCAATAAACTAGATTATAAGATGACAAGATTAGTAGAAATACTATCCTAACATGATATACTAGTTTATGAGTTAAGCAAATGATAAAGGAAATAGTCTAAAATGCTTATTAGATTTATTCCTATAACAAAGAGAAGCTAGATGTGTTAATAAAATTGAGCATAAATGAGATACTAAAGCTTGCATGGATGCTTAAAATGGAGGAATGAGAGCTCTATTTATAGTGAAAATAGGGCAATGGATGGTCAGGATTGAAAGAGTTAATCAAGGGTCAAGTTTGAAAGTTGTCAGTCCATGTTTTCAATTTTCACCGATGAAATGGTGGCAATTGTCAACATAAGGCTGGTTGAGAGGAGATGTAAGAAGCATTAAATGCTTGAGAAGACCTCGTGGTTACCCTAGGAGGTAAGGGTTAAGGTTAGGTTAGGGTTATCCATTGGATAAAGCTTTCACCCAAGGGGTAAACTCTTGTGCAAATGTTAAAGGAATAACCATGGTCAAAGCAATAAATGCTTGATGAGACCCTTGGGTTAGATGGAGGTTAAGTTAGTCAAAAAGTCTCTAACCATGCCACTAAGGGTTAGTTAACCATTAATGGTTTGAAGACTTTGGGAACAAATTTGTAAGAGTCCTTCCAAATTTGGGGGTATTCAACAAGTTAGCTTGTTGAATGGATAAAGGCTTTAATGCCTTTTGAAGACTTTACTCCAAATTTGAGAAGTGACCTCCTCAAATTTAGGGAAAGGGGATAATGGATGGGTTTGGGGTTAATTGATTTTAGGAGGCAAGTGGGTGAGGGAATATAGAATTGATTAAAATAAATTGCTTTATTTCAATTTGGTTGCAAATTGGAGATTTAAATAAATTAGATTTATTTAATTGGGGTAAACTATTTAATTAAATGTGAATTTAATTAAAAGTAGAGAGAAGGGTTCTAATTAAATAAAATGATTTATTCAATTAAATTACATAAAGGGCTTAAGTGAATTTAACTAAATAAATTGAATAATTTACTTAATTAAATAGAGGAATGAGAATAAAATGAACATTAAATATTCATTTACGAATATGGTCATTTTTATACGTCTAGAGAACTAAATGGGTATTCAGAAATAAACTTAATGAAGATGGTAAGGTAATCAGAAACAAAGCAAGATTATTGTGTAAGGGGTGTTCATAGAAACAAGGAATTGATTACTATGAAACCTTTGCACCAGTAGCTAGAATTGAGGCATTCAGATTATTTCTTGTATTTGTAGCACACAAAAACTATAAAGTTTATCAAATGGATATTAAATGTGCATTTCTGAATGGTGATCTTGAAGAGGAAGTTTATATTGAACAACCTAACGGATTTTAATTGACAAATGATAAAGATATGGTTTGCAGATTAAGGAAAGCTTTATATGGATTGAAGCAAGTTCCTAGAGCTTGGTATGCTAGATTGGACAAATATCTTATGAAGCTTGGTTACACTAAAGATAATGCTAACAACAACTTATATTTCAAAGTGACTAATGAAGACATTTTGGTTATTGAAGTTTTTGTTGATGACATCATTTTTGGAGGAGAAGATGGACTGTGTAAAGACTTCTCTAACAAGATCCAGGAAGATTTTGAAATGTCTATGATTGGGGAGATAAAATTCTTTTTAGGATTGCAGATTTCACAGACTCATAAAGGTATATTCTTATGTGAATCAAAGTATTTGAAGGAATTACTGAAGAAATTTGGTATGGAAAACTCTAAACCAGTAAGTTCTCCTATGACTACAACTGATAAACTATAATTGAAGGATGATTCAGTTCTTGTTAATCCGACAAGATACAAATCTATGATTGGAGGTTTATTGTGTTTGACACAAACAAGACCTGATATAATGAATGCAATGTGTATTGTTTCAATATTTTAGAGTAATCCTAGAGAAAATCATGAATCAGCAATAAAAAGGATTTTCCGGTATTTACAAGGCACAACAAATCTTGGTTAATAGTATCCCAAAGATGAAAGTTTTGAGTTATGTGCATACACCAATGCTAATTGGGCAGGAGATGTAGATGACAGAAAGAGAACCACTGGTGGGGCATTCTTTCTTGGTAGAAGATTGATCTCATGGTTGAGCAAGAAATAGAGTTGTACATCATTATCAATAGTAGAATCAAAATATGTTGCAGCAGCAACCAATTATACTTGGGTATTATGGATTAAGCAAATGTTGAAGGACATAAAGGTAAAATGCAAAGATCCTATAATCATCTATTGTGATAATATGGTAGAAATTGATATATCTAAGAATATGGTATTTCACTCTAAAACTAAACATGTTTCTATCAAATACAATTTTCTGAAAGAGAATGTTCAAGCAAAAGAAGTGAAATTGGTTTATGTGAATACTAAAGAGAAGATTGTAGACATCTTTACTAAGCCTTTGCCTAAGGAAAATTTTGAATATCTCAAAGAGTAGCTTGGGGTCATACCATCACCGATAGAGACTTAGACAGTTGGTGCTTGGCATCAAACCGATAGAATTTATAGAGAAACCTTTTTTCGGCTTTGATGGAGGAGAGCTACTTCTCAGGGGGAGTAGTTGGATAAGTTGGTATTTGTAATTGGTTCTATGAACCAGTTATATCTGATATTTGTATTGCTTTGGCATTTGATGTCAAAGGGGGAGAGTTATCTATGGAAAAACGCATTATCCTTTGGGAAGAGATTATTCATTAGGGGAGAGATGTTTACTCTTTGCATTTGTATTTTGATTTCTGATATTGATCTATTCTAGAGATTGTTGGTTTTTGGTTTTTTGCATTTTTGCTTTGGCACTTAGATGGTTTTTCCATCTTGTGTTGCCATTAATGCCAAAGGGAGATATTGTTGGTATTATGGATATGTTTCATTGGTTTTGTCATTGATGTCAACACTTATCCTTCTGGAGATCTTTGGTTATGTTCACCGACAAGTTCAGTGACATATGCACAATCACCGGTATTTGGTTTACCGCAACTGTGGATGACTTGTTATCATCTAGAGATCACTTGGTTATGTCAAAGACATGGTTTGGACACTTGGTTTCTGGATATTTGGTTATTGGTCTAATCAGGTTGACATATTTGCTATTACCGGTGAATTGGTCTAGGTTATGGACTGGCATACGTTATCTAATCCAGATCTGCACAACATGTTATGTAGATGGTTTAATAAATTAATATTGTTGTTGAGCCGACATGATGCATCACATCTTGACTTACTTGTAATAGATTTTATTGTATTATTCTTAGTAAGCTGACCTACACATTTGGTCTTAGGTTTTGGTATATATGTAAGATCTCAATTATGAGATGAATATAGTGGTGGTATGTAATAAGGTATTATAAGGTTGTGATATTTGGCATATTCGAATATAAGCAGAGCTACTCATCCAGACATCATTTGAAGATTCAAGGAAGGATTGAGGGAGACAATCAAAGCTTAACTGGTACTAAATCGAGCATTGGAGATGCTACTTTGTGTAGGACATTATCATTGGATTTAATCATCCTATTGTAGTCAGTGTGACTCCTATTTTGTGATTGGGCGGTGATCTCTAGGCAGCTAGCCTTTCTGCATGTGCAGACCCATTTGTAAACACATACTATCTACAGTAGTATCATCTGATTATGGGTAAGGTTTCCCACAGTAGTTTTTCTCCTTATAGGGTTTCCATGTACAAATATCTGTGTTATATGTTGTGGATATTGTTTCTCTTCCTGTTTCATGCATTAAGTTTCACCGGTACTGTTATTAACTGTTAAACTGTTTATCGACATTAAGTTTGGTTAAGTTGTATTTGAGATAAAATTATTAGACAAATGATTCACCCCCCCCTCTTAGTTGCCTCCAAGTCCTAACATTTCCCTATTTGGGTTTCCATGTTAAAAATATGGTGTTCATGTGTGGAATGATTTTCATGTGATGTTATTGATTATCTTTAGTTTATTCATTATTTTTGAATACACCGATTATAGTAGTTTATCAGTGATTACCAGTACTGTTTAATGAATTGGCATATGTGGTAAATGAAGTTGGATTTATTTTAAGTTTGATTTGGGTTTAAATTTTTGAATTGGTCTTAATACTGGTTCACCCCCCCTCTTAGTATTAACCGAATCCTCATAGAATTAATAATTGGTATTAGAGCGTTGGTCCTCTGTGTGCAAAAAGCCTAACTGCTTGAGGAAAATATTCTGAGGAAGTCAAGATGATGAAGAAAGAGGGTCCTAAGTTCAACAAGGATAACTACAAGATCTCGAAAGATAGAATGAAGATCTACATCAAAGGTCTTGGTGTACAATATTGGAAGGAAGTTGAAACAAAATATGTTGATCCTACTACTACTCCCTTGACACTGGATGAACTCAAAGAGTAGCAAGAGAACATGCAAGTCTTAGAAGCTATTATTAGTACTTTATCTGGTTCAGAATATATTGATGTTCAAGGATTGGAAACTATAGGTGAGGTTTGTGAAAAGTTAGATATAACCTATGGAGGAGATGAGCATGTACAAAGAACCAAAGAGGAAATATTGAGAGGAAAGTTCAATGACATGAGAATGCTTGAAAGAGGAAATATTGAGAGGAAAGTTCGATGACATGAGAATGCTTGAAGGAGAAAATATTGTATAGTATGATCAGAGAATCAAAGAAGTTGTTGGTGGCATAAAGAGTGTTGGAGGTAAAATGGATGATGAGGCAATAGTAAGTAAATTTCTTATAACTCTTCAACCTCTGTATGCTATAAGAGTATCTGAAATCCAAGAACTTAGATCCATTTCAAAGGATAAAGTAATTGATGATTCATTGATTGGTAAGCTTACAACTTTTGAGTTGAATAGTTTTGACTATAGTGTTACAAAATCTACTGAATCTACCTTTAAAGATTCTATTACTAGTTCATCTGCTAGAAAAGGAAAAGATATATGTCAGAATCATGAGTGTAGGTCAAGTCATGGAAGTTACTGGGGAAATTAAGACAATGAAGATCAAGTGATGGAACTTGAGGCACTATTAGCAAAAAGATTTACAAGAGGCACCAGTAAGTATAAAGGAAAGCTACCTTTGAAGTGTTTCTCTTGTAGTAAAATTGGTCATATTACTTCTAATTGTCCCAATGCTGACAAGAAAGAGAAATTTAAAAAATATAAAGGAAAGGGTAGAAAGAAATGTTATGTTGTAGTAGATGAAGGTGTGACCGATGAGGAGTCTGAAGATAAAGATGACAATGAAGAAATTGTATTTGTAGTCGTGAAGGAGGAACTGACAGATGAAAAGGCATTGGTATCTCGTATGGAGAATCGTGATGAGTAAATTATAGATAGTGGCTACTCGCACCACATGATCGGAGATAAAAGTAAGTTCATAACCCTTGATGAATTTGATGGTGGTTTTGTTAGATTTGGAAATAACTAGCCCTGCATGGTGAAAGGTAAAGGTTCAATTTCTCTAAATGGGAAGAGTAATGATGATGATGTGTTTTGGGTTGATGGTCTAAAGCATAATATTTTAAGTGTTGGTCAGATCAATGATAAAGGTTATTTGCTTGAGTTTAAAAGTGGAGTTTGCAGAATTCTTGGAGGTAATGGTGAACTGATTGCTACCAGAAAGAAAGCTAGAGGTAACTTATTTCATTTGAAAAGTAATGTTAATAATTGTCTGGTTGCAAGAATTGAAGATAGTTGGTTGTGGCATAAAAGAAGTTGTTGTCATGTTCATTTTGATAATTTGGTTAAGATAAGCAAGTAAAGTGTTGTAAGAGGATTACCCCAGCTTATTAAACCGAATAGTGTGATATGCAAAGATTGTCATATTAGTAAGATGACCTCTATTTATTTCAAGAGAAAGAATTGTACTTTTGAGAATATTTTAGATTTGGTACATACTGATCTTTGTGGCCCTATGAGAATAAAGAGTTATTATGGTGATAGGTATTTCATAATTTTCACCAATGACTATTCTAAAATGACGTGGGTGACATTTTTGAAGGAGGAATCAAAAGCATTTAGTAAATTTAAATCAGTTAAAGCTCTGGTTGAGAATGAAACTAGTAATAACTTGAAGTGTTTAAGATCAGACCGGGGAGGAGAATTCACATCTGATGAATTTGCTAATATTGCGATGAACAGGGTATTAAGAGACAGATGTCAGCTTTGAGGACACCACAATAGAATGGCATAGTAGAAAGGATGAACATAACAATAGTTGAAGCTGATGAAACCATTCTATTACATGGTAATGTACCTAAAATGTTTTGGAGAGAAACAGTCGGCACTATTGTATATACTTTAAACCGAGTACTAGTAAAAAGAGGTAACAACAAAACACCCTATGAGCTATGGTATGGAAAAACTCCTTGTGTAAGTTATTTGAAAAAAATTAGGAGTCAATGTTTTATTAAGAAAGATATTCACACTAATAAATTTAATGCAAAATTTGATGAGGGAATCTTTCTTGGTTACTCTACTAGAAGTAAGGTATATAAATGTTACAATAAGAAAACCAAGAAGATTATTGAAAGTGCTAATGTGAAGGTAGATGATCTCTCTAAAAAGTCAAAAGGTACCACCAGATCTGATCCTGAAAAAGATGATAAGAAACTTGTGATTATTGAAATGGAAGCACAAAATAATGAAGAACCGACAAATGGAGAATTAGGTGTTCAACTGGTAAGTGATGACAAGGATGAAGAAAATGAAGAACAAGAAGCAGAAGATATAGAACCAGTACCAGTATTGCCTAGGTATGTCAGATTAAACCATTCATGAGAGTAGATAATTGGTGATAAGAATGTCGTTGGGCAAAAAAGGAAAATAAGAGAAAACTCCTATTTGATATCTACAATAGAACCCAAAATAGTAAAGGAAGCACAAAAAGAATCAGACATGGTCACTTGTTCTTAGACCAGAGGATAAGAATTTAATTGGAACAAAATGGGTCTTTAGGAATAAGTTAGATGAAGAAGGAAAAATTGTAAGAAACAAGGCGAGGTTAGTCTACAAAGGGTATGCACAGGAAGAAGGTGAGGATTATGGAGAGACTTTTGCACTAGTTGCTAGACTAGAAGGAGTGATAATGTTCCTAGAATTTTTTGCATATAAGGGATTCAAAGTTTATCAATTGGATGTCAAATCAGCCTTTTTGAATGGGATTCTAGAAGAAGAAGTCTACATTGAATAGCCAGATGGATTTTCTCTATTTGATGATAAAGACATGGTATGCAAATTGCATAAAGCACTATATGGTCTAAAGCAGGTACTCAGAGCATGGTATGAGAGATTACATGCACATCTGATCAAAATTGGATTCTAACATACCAGTGAGGGTAGCAAAATTTATTTGAAGACTGATGGAGACAAGATGTTGATAGTAGAAATGTTTGTAGATGACATAAATTTTGGAGGAAATGATGATATGTGTATGGATTTTGCTGATGTAATGAAAAAGGAATTTGAAATGTCTCTAATCGGTGAAATAAAGTTCTTTATTGGGTTACAAGTCCAACAATTGGATGGTGGTATCTTTATTTGTCAGAGAAAGTATGTAAAAGAGGTGTTGAAGACATTCAACATGGAAGATTACAAACCAGTAGGAACATCAATGGTGATAGGCTGCAAGTTGTCCAAACAAGATGATCATCCTGTTGTTTATGAAAAAGAGTACATGTCTATGATTGGTAAGTTGCACTATGTTGTTCATAGTAGGTCAAACATTGCTCATGTTGTTGGATTAGTTGCCAGATTTCAAAAAGAGCCTAAGGAGACACATTTGGTGGCAGTGAAGAGAATTTTCCGGTATCTCAAAGGCACAATAGACTATGGTTTATAGTATCCCTATAAAGGATATTTTTATTTGGATGTCTTTACTGATGCAAAATGGGTAGGTAATATGGATGACCGGAAAAGCACAACTGGTGGAGCCTTTTTTCTTGGTGGAAGATTAGTGGCATGGATGAACAAGAAAAAAACATGTGTTTCTCAATCTAAAACTAAAGCAGAGTATGTTGTTGCATCCATGAATTGCACGCAGGCAATATGGATGAGACATGTGCTAGAAGGATTCAAAATAGATATGTCTAAATTGGTGACTATCTATTGTGATAATACAAGTGCAATAAATATTTTTAAGAATCTTGTACTTCATGCTAGAACCAAGAACATTGAATTGAAGTATCATTTAATAAGGGAAAGAGTTCAAGAAAAATAGATCAAGATGGATTATGTGGAGTAAAGATAAAATAGCCGATATCTTTACTAAGCCCTTACGGAAGACTACCTTTGAGTTTCTTAGAGGTAAACTAGGGGCTAGACCCCTACACCGAAAGAACTAGAATGATGGAGATGCATCAATCCTATGGATCTAATGTTTATTATTTACTAAGGATTGATGAGGTGCAAGCTACTCCATAGAGGGAGCAACTCGGATATAATGTTCTAATTTGGTTAACAAAGATGATGATGATAGAAGCAACAGTAATGAAGATCGGTGATGCACATACACCTTTGGCATTGATGTCAAAGGGGGAGAAGAATGAGATCAGATTTGGGAGAATAAAAAGATCAGATTTGAAAAAAGAAAAGGATTAGATAAGTTGGAGAAGTATTGGTTTAGGGGAAGAAAATTAAAGGAGGAGATCAACAAATGATATGATACCGACAAAAAGTAGTAGTGATGGTGTAACAATGATGGTGTTGCCATTCTGATTCGTATATCTAATTGGTGTTATCATCAAAGCCAAAGTGGGAGATTATTGGAATGATTGGAATAACTAATGCAAATGAGGTGATGCAGTTAAAGACTGATGACTGAACCTATAGAGGACAGATGGTTATTCATGATGAAGAGATTGAGATATTATGATTAGATGACTTGATCAGTTATTTGAGTTGTCATTGATGGAAACTGATGATTAATGATGTTATCTAATGTTTGGGTATGTCATCCAAGTGATTTCATCTATGGGAGAAAGGGTTTACCAACAATATACAGAGGATTGTGAAATAGGACTTTAACCGATATATACATAGATATTTTACTTGAAGCAGATGATTGGTGATGATTGGTGATTTGTGGTTTGGAATATAAGATTTTATCATGGTAATGAGTATCTAACCATAACCACATCTTATGATGACTATCTAAAGGCATGTTTATAATTTCTAATGAAGTTTTGCCAGGGTTTAAGAAGGGTTTTAGAACCGGTGAATAAATCATAAAACTGGTAATGAATTTTGGTATGACAGTGATCGACATCAAGTTCATGTGTTGATGATAACATGGCACAACCCACATGAAATTTTTGAAAGATGTTTTGGTATGTTTGGAGAGTGAATTTCCTAGGAATGTGCAAAATCCTTAGCGAAATGAGCTAAGGGTTTGACTTTCTACCAGATTGACTTGCTATTATGACTTATGATCATTCAATGACTGATATTGATTTGTAATCAATTGTAATGATCCATATGATGATTTTTAATGATTTGTAAAGATATGTGATGATGTATGATGTAATTTAGGGTTTAGTGGTCGACCTAGTGGAGAGAATTATTTATGTTGGCTTAGTTGATGTTCATTGTGTCGATGATATTAGAGAAGAGTGTGAAGTCATACCAGAGAAGAGTGAGATTTGCATAAGAGTTGTAGATAGTGAAACATAACTGGATCTGATTTAGCAAGTTGAGAAGTGCAAGTAATAGATCACTTTTTCACTATTGTTCTCTAATAATTATAGCAGATTAAATCCCTTAACTGGGTAGGTCCTAACATGCCTTACTCTTGTAAATCCCCTAACAGGGTAGCTCTCAAGATGAGTAGTAAATCATGTCATGAGGTTGATCCTAACAGGTCATTAAGCTCCTAACTGGGCTGCACATCCAAATCCCTTAATCGGATGACTCCTAACAGGGTCTTCTCGTAATAGGGTGTATTGTAAGCTCCTAACAGGGCATACTTCAAAAGGGTACAAATCTTTGTGGGTACTAACTCCCACCGTGGTTTTTCCCTATTTGGGTTTCCATGTCAAAAATATGGTGTTCATGTGTGGAATGATTTTCATGTGATGTTATTGATTATCTTTAGTTCATTCATTATTTCCGAATACACTGGTTATAGCAGTTTATCAAAGATTTATTAGTGATTACCTATACTATTTAATGAATTAGCATATGTGGTAAATGAATTTAGATTTGTTTTAAGTTTGATTTGGGTTTAAATTTTCAAATTGGTCTTAATACTGATTCACCCCCCCCTTAGTATTAACCGAATCCTCATAGAATTAACATACGTAGCATCACCTCTAGTTATTATGCCTCCTATCCTAGGACAACCACTCCTTTTGTATTTATCAGCAACCACAGTGGAACTGGGGGCATTATTGGTAGAAATAGATGATCAAGGAAAAGAGCATGCTATTTACTACATCAGTCACACTTTAGTAGGGTATGAGCTCAATTATACTCCTATTGAAAGGGCATGCTTGGTACTTGTTTTTAGTACTCAGAAGCTTCAACATTATATGCTTAACAACAAAACAAAATTGATTGCTTAAATTGACCCCCTCAAGTAACTCTTATCAAAGGTTGCTCTCACTGGAAGAACTGCTAAATGGGTCATGTTACTGAGTGAGTTCAACATTGAGTATGTGGATAGAAAGGAAATCAAAGGACAAGTGATAGCTGATGAACTGGCAGATTCTCTACTTCAAGTTGATCACCCCATCCTCATAGAATTCCTCAATGAGTCCATAATGACTATCACCACATATTCCACATGGAAACTATATTTTGATGGTTCTTGCATACAGAATGGATTGGCGGCAAGCATATTGTTGGTCACACCTCAAGGAGATCGCATCCCTAAATCGTATAAGATATCCTTTGCATGCACCAATAATATTGCAGAATACGAAACATTGATCACTGGACTCTGTTTGGCCATCCAATGGAAGATATTGGAATTATGTGTTTATGGTGATTCCCAACTTGTCATTAAACAGGTCAACAATGAGTATCAAAAAAATGATGACAAGCTTCTTCCCTATCACAGCATGGTAGAAGACCTAAAGTAGCACTTCACGACAATCTAGTTTGAGTAGATTCCATGCACAAACAATAGGGTTACAAATGCAATGGCTACTATTGGTTCTCTCCTTCAAATGTCGACACATAGTTAGAAATGTGAGTTTTTGGTCGAGTGGCTCTTCATACCAGTATATAATCTACCTGAGTCTGAAATGGCATGTGTACTCATTGGTCCCAAATTTCATTGGTATCAAGAGACCTTCACCTACCTAAGAGACAACATTATCCCTCCCTACCTCACCAAAACCCAACAACAAACCTTCATCCATCGTTGTGCTCATTACACCATCCTTGGACACACCTTATTCAAAAGGCATTTCAATGGTTCCCTCCTTAGGTGTCTAAATAGACAAGAAGTTGAATGGGCACTATGCAAAGTGCATGAGGGTATCTATGGGGAACACTCAAGTGGTCTCACTTTGGCTAAAAGTCTCTTGCGAATGGGATACTACTAGCCTACAATGGAAGAAGGTGCATATAATTATGTGAAGAAATGTATCCCTTGTCAGAAGCATGGTCATAAATGTATCCCTTGATAGTGGGGGCTCGATCTCATTGGAAAAATACACCCTGCATCCTCCAACGGTCATAAATTTATCATCACCACCACCAAATACTTCACCAAGTCAGTGGAGGATATCCCTCTTACCTTCACCACTTGGAAGTAGATCTCTAAATTCATCCTGAGCTACTTAATCTACCACTATAGAATCCCTAAATTTATCATCATAGATAATGGTAGATTCTTAAAAAATTAGGATGTTAAATAACTCCATCAAAAGTTTGATAGCCAACACCACTTCTCTACCCCATATTACCCACAAGGTAATGGTCAAGTTGAGGCTTCTAATAAAACCCTAATCAAAATCCATAAAATAACAGTCAATGAAGTTGGTTGTGATTGGCATCTCCAACTCCATCCCGCTCTATGGGCTTACCATACCTCTATCCACACACCCACTGGCACCACTCCATATTCCTTTGTCTTTGGATCCGAATTTGTCCTCCCTCTTGAGATTGAGATCCCCTCCCTAAGGGTGTCACTGCAAAATATCCTCCCTAATGAGGAATATAGAGTTTCTAGGATGAAAGAGCTGGAATTGCTGGAAGAAAGGCACCTCAAGGCCTTAAACCATCTTCGATTATATCAAAATCACTTACCCTTGAGCTACAACAAGAAAGTTAGAACCCTAGAATTTGAATTTGGTGATCTTGTCCTTATGGAAATTCAGAGAAACCTTCAAGAAAGAGAAAAGAAAGGCAAGTTTGAGCCCAATTGGTTTGGACCTTATGTGATCACAAAAAAGTATGGATCAAGGGAATATCAGTTGGCTACTCTTGAAGGAGATCCCTTGGATGAGCCTATGAACATCATGCACCTGAAGATATTTTATGCTTAGTCCTCAAAAGGTCACCAGTTTTCTAAAAGCATGAAAAAAGTCAAAAAAAAAAAAAAAGCACAAAAATACAAAAAAAATAAAAATGTAAAAAGTAAAGAAAAATCAATATGTCCATTAGTGAAAGCCTGGTTTTAGGTGCTAGGGTAAATAATCTAGATCCATTGTCTATCTAGACAAACTCAAATGCCCCCTTTCCCAATGGTTTCGCAATTTTGATAGTATTCATGACCAAATCCGCTTCATAACATATCCCGTCAACGTCCACTCAACCAATGCTCATATTCCATAATAAAAATTGAATATTTTGATGTCATCCCTACCCCTTAGCAATGAGGAGGATTGTACAAGACTATTTAAAAGGTCATCTATGCAGGATGATTCTCGCCATCATTCCCCCCCACTTCGCTTGCAACCGGTTGTCTCCTTCATTCTACAAAAAAAACATTCTTGTCTCATTCCCCTTGCTCGCTTTCCACCATTGGATCCATCCATGTCTTCAATCCATGCTATTGCATAAACCTTCTCATACAGCATCCACTGCCTTTCTTGCTATCGGTTGTCTCCTTTATTCTATCAAAAAATCAATCCAACAACCCTACCATCCATCCCATTTGCAAAAAAAAGAAAAGGAACAAGGTACTCCCGACCACCTCCACAGATATTGTGATTCATTTTAGTATCCTCTGCAATAGCCCTACCCTATATCCCCACCAAACTATCTTCTTCAGACTGGCTATCCATCCCCTCCCCTGGTATATGATGATGACTCTTTGCCTAAGTCATGGATAAGGATCATCTCATCAAATTGAGCTCTCATTCAATCAAATTGAGCTTCCATCCCATAAAATTGAGCTTCCATCCCATCAAATGGATATTTCACCCCTTATGCTGAGCTTTTATCCCAGTACCCTAAGCTTAATCCCGAAACCTGATCTTATGCTTCTTCTTGACTTGCCTATTATCCAAACATCCATCCACACACACTCCATCAACTCTTTGCAATCAAAATTGCATCCGCTTGCATATGCCAATGACCATCTATTCTATTGCTTATATTGTCCTATCAATTATTCCTGCCCATTGGGATGCATCCTTCCCTTGTCTGACAGTTTATCCTCAGTCCTAGTCCTACTCTTGGCAAGAGATGTTAGTTGGCCATGTGCATTTTGTTCACATGATTTGATCTTTTTCTTTGATTTGCATCATGTTGTCCTATGACTACTAGGATAATCTTATATCCTGGTATGTTTTGAATGGGTGTATACTTGGGCATGTCTTTTTGGTATGGTGTGTTTGATGGTTTCTCTTGCATGAAACTACAACTTTGTATTTACATCTATATGGTGTTTACACGGTTGCGTGCAAGGGATACCTATTGTTTGAGAGTCAGTCGATGCCTCAGATTTTTCATAACATCCTGATTCCTATAATTAGTGGTGTAGACTATCCTTGGCAATATTAAAACTAGGTTTTCTCTCCACATTTTGCACAAAAAATCCCTCCATCTCAATCTTACCATTTGCATTTCATCCTACCACTATGCATTTTGGAAACCTCAATTTATTCACTTTCTTAATTTCATCTAGTCCTATGTTGTTGTATCATGGTTGGCACATTCCAAAAAAACAATTCATTACCATCTAGTCTCATCATTAGGTACATTACTCGATTAGTTGCATAATCATCTTGTTTATAATAATAATCATTAAGTGCATTATTCGTTAGTTATATTATTTATTGCATTTGAGATGAGCAAGATGGTACATACAATCTTGACTATCTATCAAAATGTATCAATTAGGCATGTTCACAATTACACATTTTAGGTTCATAATAATGTAAGGTTAATTAAATCCCATTCAAACATTAGTATCTCATGTATCACTGCAATTATTAATAATCATTCTATTCAATATAAAATATTTGAAAAGAATCTCATTGCATTACATACTTAGGTCATTTTAGGTACATTAAAGTTTTAGTCAAACATTAATATTTCGCGTGAATGGTAAGTCATCAAGTAGTCCATACATCACTAACCAGCCTAATTAGTCACATTTTGGTTTGTTATTTTTATTAGTGGCTAAATAAGGGTTTTCATTAAATCACCTGACACATTTAGTTATCATTCATTTAGGTGCATCACATTTACAACATCACAATATAAAACATGCATAAAGAACATTTATTTGCATTACATATGCATAAGCATTATCATCACATAAAAATTCAAAAAATTCATAGCATAGGGACATATTTTCCACATGCATCCTACATTCACAAACATGTTAGCAACATCATAAATATATATGCATACATATAAAATCATCCATCTTGCATCATAAATAAGTTAGATAATACACATCACATGTTGGAAATTGACACTCAATTGATTGGTTTCAATATGTTGTCAATGATGGCAACATGTTCCAGATTCATATTTTGGTTTAGTAGCATACCAACAGACATGACATCGACACCAGTGGGTATCTTCACCAGTTGGAAGGAATTATTTGGTTACCGGTATTGCAAGACAACATGACTTCATCAGGTTACAGGTATTGGAGGTCAAAATCATTTTAGAGATCCGACATCGACAATTGTTTTTGAAATTCATGTATTTATGTTATTGAGCTGACATGTATATTCATATTGTAATTATCTTTGCAAGCCAACATAAGGCATGATGGATTGTAAAGGGGTATATAGGTCAGTTGATTAGATCGTTTTGTAGGATATGGATATGTAAGGTTATGGAATGTAATGGAGATGCGAAATATATGAGAGAGATCATGTATGTGAGGACATTTATGTAAGATGGTATTTTGGTAATGGTTTAGGGTTTCAAACTGGAACAGATAGAGCTTAACAAGAAATGTATTTAGGCATAGGAGATGTTATCTTTGTAGTTCACCCATTTCTCCGGATTGTAGTCTGGATTCGTATGTAGACAGTGAGACTCCTTTTGTGATTAAGCAGTGTGCTCTAGGATGTAAGCCTTCCTGTAAGTGTAGGCCCCTATATTTTGTAATATCTTTTCATATGGCCAGTGGATTGATAATGTGGGTCACAAATCCCACCATGGTTTTTTCTCTTTGAGGTTTTCCACGTACAATTATTTGTGTTATGGTATTCATTTCTATGATTGGCTTATTGGTTTCTTTACCTTTTAATTCTATATGTACTGGTATACCGATTGGTGAATGCATGTTTTAATAAGCTTAAAATTGATCATTCTAGTAGAAAATTGATTCACCCACCCCCTCTCAGTGTTCTTAGATTCCAACAAATAGTATCAGAGCCTTGTGCCTTAGAGAAATTTTAACAGCTTGAGGAAGATCCTGAATTTGGAATCCATGGATATGAGTTTGGAGAAGAAACTTGAGGTAGCACTTGAAGATTATGATGCTGAAAGGATGAAGAACTTGAATTTACAAGATGAATTGAATTTTACTCAGGAATTCATTTATGTCCTACAAGAGAGGCTGTCATCTGTTCAAGCTAGGAGGAAGGAACTTTTGTAGAATAAGGATAATGATGAGAAAGATGCCCTTAATGAAAGATGTTTGAAGCTGAGTCAGGAGAACATGATCATGAGGAAATAAATGCAAGCTATAACTATAATGATGTCTAAGGAGATTGAAGACCAGAAGAAAAATGAAGAAAATCCTGATGTATCTCTGAAAAAGAAATTTGAGGAATGTGGTAGGCTGGTTCATGAAAATGATATGTTGAGAACTGATTTAGTACAATCCCAAAGTAATAAACAAGAACTTGAGAGACAAATGATAATTCTAAGAGATGATCTGGCTATTGCGAGTATAAAGAAAAATTCAGGGTTAGTTCAACACAACTTGATGAGTTAGTGAAGACTCAAAGACCGAATGGAGATTCTAGTGGATTTGGATTTGAACAAGGTCAATGCTCCGGTATTACTAATGAAGATCAAAACCAGAGGGCACCAGTAAGGAATTTTAATGCTTACAAATTTAATGGTAGATGCTTTGTTTGTAATAAATTTGGTCACATGGCTAGGCAATGTAGAAATAGAGAAAATCAAAACCCTGATTTTGTTCCCGATAAATGTTCTAAATGCAATAAGTATGGTCATAAGATAGAAGATTGTAGAATGAATGTTAAATGTTATGCATGTGGAAAATTTGGTCATATGGCTAATCAGTACAGATCAAGCAATTACACCAATTTTAGCAAAGCAATTCAAAATAATAATGTTACATGTTATGCATGTAATGAGGTTGGACATATTGCTAAGTTTTGTAGAAGTAACCCACCAGTTGGTAATGATGGATCAAGTGAGAAAGGGAAAGAGAAGGCAAATGAAATCCAAGAATATCATATGAAGAAATGGGTTAGGAAGTCAAAAGATCAATTAGCGGATTGAAATGCACTGGTTACTCAACCAACATAAGAGGTTGCTCCTACACTGGCAAGAAGCTCATCTGATAACTAAGGCATATGCCTTAAGGGTAGGCAAAATTCATGAAGATGGTGCATATGCCATGGGAAGAGGTTCTGGAAGATGTCTGGCATGGAGATGTTTGATCGAGATCTGGTATATTTCACTAGAAGTCATTCATATCAATGACGGATTAGGGTTTCTTGGAGGTTAAAAGGTTGAATTCACTTCATTTTTTATCACTTTGCATTTAGAGCAATTCAGAGGAAGTCTAAGGTGATTTCACCAATGATCAGAAGAGTTCTTTAGGGTTTTTCACTGACAACTATCTTTCAGGTATTTATCTTTCATCATGGAATTAGGATCATCATCTGTACCTACTTTTATTACAAATCCTACTGTTGTTGAGGTCAAGGACTGTACTAGGCTGATTTTCAAGTGATATCCACATATTGCTACCTTGGATGATTTAGTTGGTGCTTTTTCCTATGTCCCAGAAGGAGTTGTATATGTTGAAGATGTCAAAGCTTACATTCACTATCATATTGAGGATTTGGGAATGAGTGATATAAAGAGCATGTACATAAGTGAGTTAATGGGAGATTTTGGAAAGATTAAGCCCGAGTACCAGCATATTGAGGATCTAGGGTTTACGGACATTCTGTATATTTCAGAATTTAAAGATGAGATTGTCATATATGTTTTGAGTAGAGTGCATGGAGAATTTATCTGGTTGGATAGACCATATAAAGATCTTGAAGGAGGCCATAATTTCCATCATCAACTTACCGCAGGTTGGACAATGTCTCAAAAAGAAGGTTTCTAATGATCAGGTCAACAAGATCATCGGACAAGAGATCAATGAGGGTTAGTACTATCACCGACAAAGATATCAAATTCGAAAGCATGGTCATTGGTTACAAGGTAACTCAATCAGACCGTCTCAATTCTGTTTCTAGCTCCTACATTTATACATCTCATAAGATGATGAGAGAAAAAGAGAAGTTAGATTTTTGTGGATGGATGTTAGATGAATTGTTGATTAAAATAGGAAAGATAAAAGGAGAGAAGAAGGGAACATTTTGGTATGGAAATCTAATTGTCCATTTAATAGTATTTTTTATTAATGAGACTCCTAGTTTTGGGAAGAGACAATGGGCATTTGATATCCTGGTAGGAAGACAACTGAAACAATCCATTGCTACATTGGGTAGTTAGGGAGATGAAAAAGTTGATGGTATGATGAAAGAATAAGTATCTGGTAGATTAGTGAGAGGGGGGCTGAATCAGTAAATTGAAAAACTGATACAAACTTCCCAATCTCAAATTTAAACTCACAAAGTAAACTTTCACTATCAAGATCAATACTCATAAGAATACTCAACATCAACCGATTAACTGTTATAAAAACTTAACAGTAAACAACTTCAATCTTGTAAACATCCAAATGCTTAATCATATATCAACATACTTCATCTCTCAATGCTTCTAGTTATCATGCCTTATCAGAATAGTTAAGTAGTCAATCAAATCAACAAATAAGATCATAACCATAAAAATATTCACCACTTGACATAAATGTTTATATGTGGAAAACCTAAATAGGTAAAAACCATGGTGAGATAAGACTCACAAGATAGCTATTTGAACTCTTCTGAAGTTCACCCTCTTAGGAACCAAGCCCGCTAAAGCTTTTATAATAATTCATGTTAAGAAATGATCCTGTTAGGAATCACCTAGTTAAGGGATTTACAAAATGCCTTGATGAAAAGAAAAATACCCTATTACGAGAAACCTCGGTAGAGGATTTGAGAATCCAAGCTAATGGATCACCTTGTTAGAGGATTTAAGAAGTAACCAAGATTGTTAGAGCTTACTCGGTTAGGGGATTTCACTTCTATTGTAATTGTTAGAAAATAATAAGTTTTCTTGATCTGTCTGAATACCACTACATTTGCTTGATCAGATCCTTTTAAGCTTCAATCTGCTTTTACTCAAACTACAGATCCATTCTCCGATTAGGAAACCACACACTCAACTGATTTTAGCCAAGACTTTGCCAACAACTTTACAAACAACTTCA
This sequence comes from Cryptomeria japonica, assembly GCF_030272615.1. NCBI lineage: Eukaryota > Viridiplantae > Streptophyta > Pinopsida > Cupressales > Cupressaceae > Cryptomeria > Cryptomeria japonica. The sequence goes on along the minus strand of NC_081410.1, from coordinate 81,317,439 downwards.
TCAACCTTAAATAAAAATCAATTAGGTTGGTAACACAACAAAAACCTAATTCTCTAATAAGGATTACAAACAAATTGGTTCAAGTGTGACCATTGGATTTATATATCAATCTATACACATTCTTCAAGAAAATTCCAACCACTCCATGATCACTGCTTCATCAGACTTGTAACTCATCACATGTTATGCTTTAGATACAATCTACTTTTCTCATTCCCTAGATAATCAAACAAACAAACAAACAAACATGCCAAAACAATTTGAACTAATCCTCATTTAATAATTACTACTCACCATTAGATCTTAAACCACAAACTTGATCAGTTCGGGTTTAACAAAAAAACAACTAGTAGGGTTTACCGGTTACATTGCATAGAAAATGGTTTAACCTTATACACCGGTTTACCAGTTCAACTCACAAACTAACATACTAGTTTACAACATCTTCCTCAAAGCTCGTCCTATCGGTTACAAGATAATATCAATAATAACAACAATATCATCAATGTCATAAATACCATTACCGATTCAATTGACATCAATGACAATATAACATATCATTAATGCAATATTTATGCAAATTTCAACAAGATTATGGGGTTACATTAAGGCATTCCAAAAGGCTATGAATTCTAGGGAGAGGGTTCCAAAGAAAATTGTTGAGAAAAACTCAACCTAGATGTGCTTCATGGTTAAGAAAGATGAAACTTTAATGGAAGTTGTTAGGCCCCGAAAGATTTGGATTTAAGAGATGGTTTATGAAGTTGATGCTCAAATTCTAGATGCTTTTGGATAGTTACTAATTGATACATGTATTGATGAAACTATAAAAACCTTTGGTACTGCTAAGTAGAAAAAGCAAGAGGTTGAAACTAAGTTTAACTAGAAGAAGAGGGAGAAGCAGTAGGGCTAGCCAAGCAAGTTTGTGGAATGGGTATCTCAAGATATCAAAGCATTAATTGATGATGTTCTGGAAAAAGGAAGAAAGAGGAAAGAACCAGAAATATTCATTTTGCCAATTGCAGTAGAATCTGGATCTGATGATGACATGCCCTTAGCATTCAAGAGGGTATTAAGGAAGAAAACTAAAGAGACTAAGGTAGAAGCAAAGAAGCAACCAGTTAGGAAAGTTACTATCAGGGTACTGGCATAGAAGAGAGCTCTTAAAGAAACACCTTTTGCCCCATCCGGTATTGGAAGAAGAAAGAAGAAGGATGACACCGATCTTGCACTTGTATCTGGTAATGTAACTACTATTCCATGCAAGACTTGTACAAAATTGGTTGATGAAATCACTAAAGATGGTATGTTGAAGAATGTGCAATTTAATTATGAGCACTTGGATGATGATGAAAAAAAAGAAGTTGAGGAAGCAGTTTTGTTGTATTTGGATATATATAAGAAAGCCTTGTTAGAAATTGAAAACCAAATACCAACATAGTTATATGACATTTTAGATGCTAGAAGATTATCAACAATGGAAGAGGATAGGCATATAAAGATTCAAGAGTTATTATCTATTTGTGCTTCTATTACTCTAGAGGAGATGGATGAGACACTTGAGGTTGTAGATAGAAACATTTTTCATAGCAAGCACAAAATAGTAAGTCTTATGTTAGGTAGGGTTAATGAGATAGTCAAGGAGACCCACAAGGCATGGGTTCAATTTTTTTGCAACAAACCCCATTTTTTATACTTCACCAGAACCTAAAACAGATAATACAAACATCTCAGTTGAAGGGAAAGGTAAAGGTATTGTGGGTACTGTAGACACCTAAAAATGGTCAACGCTTGCGAGGTCATACTTTAACATTTGCGCATTGCCTCATTTTAGGTTTTTGCGTCACATTAACATTTCTCCTATGTCACACACTTGGTTTTTATCATTTGCGAACATCGAGTCATTCTTCTACATTCTTCCTTTGTCTCATGTTTGAATTTGGTCTTGTCGACAATAATCTTTAGTCATGATTTTGGTCGATCTTTGTCCTTGTCAATCTTGTCATATTGTGATTGATTTGTCATCGATCCTTGTCCTGTCTCAATTATGTCAATTTGGATCAATTTGTCATTGTTCCTCGTCAATTGGCGCATCAATTAAATCATTTATCACATTGGTCATTTATCAATCCAAAATCAAAATCATGACATTAATTATCTTCAATCAAGACCTAATTTTTATTTTTGCACTTCTAATTCGTCTTCTAGGGTTTTGTGATTTCATCATTTAACCTAATTTGCCATTTCTTCCTCTAGGATTACTAAATTATTTATTAATCCTAAGTCTTCTCATTACAATTAAATCTTTATTTAATTGGCTAATTATTCTTCCTCTTGTAAATTAATTAATAAATGACAAATTATTAATTAATTTACCTAATTTCTTCTAGTTCCTAATTTCCTATTTTTCCATCAATTTCTAATTCCTAATTGTCATCAATTTCAATTTTCTAATTTTCTTAATTTCTAATTTCTTTTCCCTCCTATTTCATCTCCTAATTCTATGGGAATGACATGTCAATTTGTCATAAATTGTCATAATTGACAATCAATCAATTTTGACATAGAATGTGTCATAATTTGTCATCAATTATCAATCAATCAAATTGTGCATGGAAAGTGCATAATTTGTCATAATTTGTCATATTGATTTGCAATTTCCATTTGAAATTCATCATGCTAATCTTGTCATTTATCCAATTCTTCTATAAATTGGATGATTTTCAATCAAAGCTAATCCGAATCCTTAATCAAACTACCGAACTTACGCTTCTAGTACTCTTGAGCTTTTCATCAATCTTGCTTTCAATTGTATGTGCACTAGTAGGTGAGATCCACAAATCCATTGAAGAGGAAAGAAGAACAATGGAGCCGCATGGAAGGAGCATTCAATTCTGCATTTGGTTTGCATAATCTTTCATTTTGAATGCTTTGTTTTCATATATCTATTGAGTGTGCTTAGGATTAGGTTCATTTGCAATGAGTGCTCTCATGATTGAGTTATCATGTCTAGTGTTTTGATCTACTTTTTTGATGATTCCTAATTCCTATGCCACATTAATTGGTGAACCTGATGTGAAATACTAACCTTCTAACCCTTTAACTATGATTTGGAGTGCTTTTATGTTGATTTTGCAGGCAAAAAACCCAAAAATAGGGCCGTGCAGGGTATTCTGGACACTTCCGCGGTTGTGTCAGACATCTTGCGCTTGTGTCATGCATCTTGCGCTTGTGTAGGTGACATTCCGGGCTTGTGTCATACATCTTGCGCCTATGTCATGCATCTTGCGCTTGTGTAAAGTCCAGAATAGAGGTGAAAAATGCAGTTTTTACTTGAAATTTTTGGTGTTTTTGCATTCTGTTTTCTGTGCTTTGGATTTTGGTACTAATTATTTGTGCAAAATCTTGGCATACGCATGGAAAAGACTATAAATCAAACTACTAACATGTGTTATGCAGAATCGATGGTCAAAGACAACAAATCAAACCTCTAACTTGGGTTTTGCAGGTTGCCTTGGAGAAACAACCAAACTGTGTGTTTGAGATTTTTAATTAGGCACTTAGTGATTTATAAATAGGTGGGAATAAACATTTGTTTGCTTTGATTGTTAAGTGTGACATTGGAGTAGGAGAGTATGCTCTCATCCTTCTTAGGGTGATCAGAAATCCAGATCTTCGATACCATGCTTGTGATGTTGATTGTGTGTCACATTTAGAGGGCCTGCCTTCCCGACCACTTTGCTTTTGCAAGCAAGTGATAATTGTGAGAAGGGAATGACCCAAAGTGAGTATGGCTACAATACTTTGGCATTCTAACTCACTATAAACAAATACCTGATGGGCGAAAGCTTTGAAGGAAGGGTTACGTGGGAATTGCAGTTACTTGGGAAGTGATGACCCTTGAACTCTTTCTCATATCAACATCTAAGTAGGACTTCATGGTCTAAATCATGCTTGCGCGACTACATTTGTTTGGTATCTTGATGGGCTTAATGTCTCAATCACACTTGTGTGACATCAAGGAGTAACACTTAACATAAATCCTTACTAAACACCTTGTTTTTAGAGGCCAAAAACCCTTCTAGTTGCTTGAGAAGGACAAGTTTGGATACTTGGAAGAGATACTAAGTTCGCCATGGGGAGATTTCCATGGGGACTGATGCTTGGATGCCCTGAGAAGTGAGTGTCGTGGAGGGGAGCCTGTGGGGTCAAGCATCTATGTATTCTCCTTGAATCCCATAACAAGTCTACCTCTCAAGTACCTAATGTCCTTTCCTACCATAAGAAATTTGTGAATGAGCATGATTGTCTTGAGTCTATGTTGAAATATCTTGTCTTCTTTGCTTGTCAAAAGTTGAATTGCATCCCATTTCAAAAAGAAAAACAAATTGATCCAACATAAGATTAAACACAAGAGACATTCATCCAACAAAAGTTCAACAAGCTTCAAAACTCATCTTCAAACATGGTTAGCAAACATTGTTCAAAATCTTATCTCAACATTCATGTCACTTACATTTAGGTTCATCCTAAGTTGCATTTTGCAAATTCATTGTCAAGTACCAAGGTTAGGTTTCACCTAGGTCATACTCCTTTGCATATCAATAAGAGTCACCCATTTGCATATGTCCTCTTGCATTAAAGTCATACCATTGTCATACATTGCATACCCTAAGTCTCTTCATTAAGCTTAGGTTATTATCATATCATATTAGGGCCATTTGCATATTAATTGTCCTTTCACATATAGTGTCAAAGCTAGGTCTTGTCATACTTGAGTAATCCAAATCTTTGATAAACCCTAAGTCATTGTTAGGAAGTCTAGACCTTATCAAACCCTTTTGTCCTTTTGTCATCAATATCATTTCATCAAACCTAGCTTAGTATCCAAGCATATAGGGGAGACATTGTCATCTTGTCCTTTTTCAATTAAGTCCTTTTGTCCTTTGAGGTCTAGACATCATTTCAATTTCCTAAAGGTCCCTATCTTAGATTTGCACTCATAAGCTTGTCAAAATCTTCAAACAACCAAAAACATAGGTTGCACTCTTGCCATAGATTGCATTTTCATTCATTTAGTTTGCATTTAGTTGCATATCATATATTATCCTTGAAAAATTCCAAAAATATTGCATTTGCATAGTGACATGTCTATTGAAACAAGGTGCCAAGCACCAATGATGCAACAAAGTTTGACATATCAACCGACAATGCAATCACAATTCTATCCAATCCAACAACAAGGCAATATCGATCAAACTCTTTATGATGAAAGAAGTCTTCAAATACAAAAACTAGAGGAGAGACTAGCTCAAGAAAATGAGATTTTGGAACAAAGAGTGAAAAACATTCAGAAAATTAGATCACAAATGTCCAAAATGCTTCGAAAATTTCCAGGTCAAAATCCAAAGATTGAGCCAATTGATGTAAGATCTCTTCTTGAACGATCAGACATACCAGCTCTTCTCTCCCAAATAGAGATGATGAAACAATTTCAAGAAAAGAGACAACATCAATTTCAACATTATGTGCCTTCACAACAAGAACAAGAAGGTGTTTACTATTAATCAGATTTTCAACCAATACAACCAATGGTTCAACCAATTGTTCAACATATACAACCAACACAACCAATGGTCCAATTTTAACAATATGTCCAACCGACTATCAAGTATCAACAACAAACTCAATGGACAACTCAGTATCAACAACAACAACCAAACATTCAAAAACAAAGGTTGCAACACACACCAACCCAAGTTTCAAACATGTCAGAACAATTAAACCAAGTCCAATATCAAAACATGACATTAGATCAAAACCAACTCCTTTCCAAACAAATTCAAATTCCAAATACAACTATGTCAAAACCTCGAAAGAAAGGTGGCTTTATTGCAATGATCTTAAGGAAACGACCAAGTGAGTTCTTTGAGGAAGATCAAACTAATACACCTATGTCTAGCAATGCCTCATCCCCTTGCAAGCAAATTGACTCTCCAGTGGCATCTATCCCTACACCTTTAGAAGTTTCACAAGAACCTTCTATATTGTCCTAATCAAATAATACACCCAAGGATGCAATTATCCAAGGGCTATCCATAATTGATTGCCAAAATAATCCAATTCATGATGCACATCCTTGTCATGTTTCAGAAATACAAGACCCAATGCCACCATGCACTTTATTGCCATTACCTATTTTAGAGGACCCCATTCAAAGTCCCTCTTCCTCATGTTCAAGCATTGATTCCTTGCCAGAATCCATCACAAATGTTCCGAGTGCATCCCCTTCATCCCAAAACATTGATCCCTTGTCAGAATCCTCCATGCATATCCAAAGTCCAACCTCATGTCAAGAGGATAATTTAGAGAAAGAAGAAACATGTCTTAAAGAAAATCAAGATCAAGATCCTAAAACCTTATCATCCCATCCAATTGTTAACCAGGACCCCATCTTCCCAGACACTCATGATGATTCCCCTATTCTTGTCCATTCTATCCAAAGTCCTATTGACACTCCATTCCCTAAGTAAGATCAAGATATCCTAGTCCATCCAATCCCAAATGATCCCCTTCCATTTCATGAAAAAAATGTCCTTTCAAATCCCATTGACATTCTAGATATCCCTTCCATCCTTTTCGATGATCCCATTAAAAGTCAAGAGCAAAGCAATTTTAAAGAGGAATCCAATGATCTTCCTCCTTGTCAAGATCAAAGTATCCTTCCAAATTCATTTCCAACACAAGACCCTATCATTCCTTCAGATCCTCCACAAGATCCACTTGTTCCTCCATCTCCACATCCTAATCTAGCACATCCACTCCAAGATCATATTTCTTGTGATGATCCCATTATTCCTCCCATTCCATCTCTTGAAGAACCTGTCATTGAACCATGTCCACTACACAATCCTAGTCCCCCTCATGATCCTAATCCCCCTCATGATTCTAACATGTCAGTGCAAGATGTTCATGAACCCTCGACATGCATAATGGGTTCTTCCACTTTGGTCCAATCCGATCCATTTCAAGAGCTCATTATTTCTCTCATATCATATCCACCTCATAATGGACTCGCGTCTTCTTCCCAAAGAAAAGAGTATCCTACAAGTCAAGATATTCATAAAGGAAAAGGAGTAGATCTCCATAAGCAAGAACCCCTCCATATCAAAGAAGATCTTAAGGGTCATGGCTACAGAGCTCACACTCAAGGCATTGGTATCCCTTCAAAGTCAAAATCCAAATGTCCACCTTCCCCATCATCGCTTCCATCCATTCTAGGTCCCTATATCTCTCCATCTCCTATGCAACATCAACAAAGGCACACATCTTGGAGAACCTTCCATCCATCCCACATGCCTCCATATCATTCCCATCCACACCAACATTCATTCCCTCTTCCAAGCAATTTGGATGCCAAGTATAAGCATCATAAGTCTAGCAATCCACATGTATTCAAGGATCAACATGTCCAATATAATCGACATGTCAAAACAAAGAACAAGATGATTTATAAAGAAAAAGAAATATCCAAAAGGCCACAAAGGCCCACTAAGAAAAATCAAGCAAAGTCAAAATATATATGGGTTCCTAAATCCCTTGTGCAAGTAATGCACTCCAAGGAACCACAAAAGCATGAAACATCAAAAACCATGTGGATTCCCAAGAAGCTCCTTGAAGCACAAAGAGAAACATTAAACTTGGCATCCAAAATTTCTATTCCTCCATCCAAACCTTCCAAGTCTATTTCTCCATCACCTTCTTCATCCATTTTGGGCCCTTATGTCCCAAAATCCATAGTCGTTCCTTCATCAAAATCTCACAATCTGAGATCTATCTTTCCTCCATCAGTCCATCACCCCTCAAGGTGTGTGCCAATGTCGATCTTGCCAACATTTCCATCCGCTCAAGCCCAATTCTTCCAATACCCTATCCATTATCCAATGCATATTTTCCATCCTTCAATCCCTTTGATCCCATCCTTTGCATAAATCCTTGCCTTAGTTTCATCTCATTTTATGTGTCCTTATCCTACCAACGTCTTTGAGCATACTTTTTAAAGGTCATGGTCCATTTTTTTCAAGGCTACTATCCAAACAAAAGAGATGCTTAAGTCCTTCTTCCATCCCCTATCATGTGTCCATCTTCTATTGAAAAAGTCAAAATCCAAAAAAAAAAAAAAAAGGACAAAAGAAAAAAAAAAGTAAAGAAAAATAATTCGTCCACTGGTGAAAACCTGACAAACATGCACCTTGGGCAAGTACCATGATGAAAACCTAGCAAACAGGCGTCATGCGTAATCTATGAACTTCTTGCACACCACACCTGGGGGCAGGTTTCATCCTTCATGTCATATTCCTCCATTGTCCTATCATCCCTTATGTCCATTTTCCCTTTCCACCTTTGATCTTGACAAGGCTGAGGATCATCATGAGCATCATGCATCTTGTTTGCATATTTTAGTCTATCATAGCTTTTGGTCATTTGCCCATTTGCTTATTATAACCTTTCATCCATATTCCCTAGCTTATTGCAACTTTCTGCCACTATCTCGTATCCTACCCCGACCTTTAGTCCATGTCCCTTATCCATTCTTGGTCTTTCTTATCCTATCCATATCTTATCACTATCCATACACTCTTTTTCATTCCTTGATCTTGATCTGACATAAAGACACAAAATTTAAACATGGTTTCAAAAACCTCTTGACATGTCCCTCATGCCATGTTCCTGTTTTACATTGTCATATCCAATCTCTTGTCCCATCATGCAATAGCCCTTGGAAATTGCATCCGTATTGTCTACATAATAAAAGGCCTTTGTCTTCCCTCTATCCACCATCATTTCAGCAAGCCTATTTATTCACCTGTCATATTCCTTGCCTTGCTAGACACTGGGGGCAAAATCCAAAAAAATTGAAATAAATCAAAATCTCTAAGAAAAAATTTCATAATGTCCTGAAAAAATCTCATAAAAATTGAAAAATGTCCTGAAAAAATCTCAAAAACATTTTAAAAAGTCCTTAAAAAACAATCATAAAAATAAAATAATAACCTAAAAAAAATCTTTAAAAATCAAATAATGTCTTGAAATAATCCAAAAAAAATCACATAAAGTCCTGAAAAAAATGAACAACAAAAAAATTGTAAAACTCCAAATCCAAAAAACAAACATTTTGCAATAACAATATTCCTTTTGTGCATAAGACAAATCGCTGAGCATACATCCAACGACAATCAATCCAATGTTGTGCTTTAATGAAATCATGCTTTAACCAGATGAACTTTTTCAATCCAAACCAAACATTCAACCTGATCAAAATTGTCATATCACTCGAATATCGGCATCCAAATCATTTGTCCTTGTCTCTACTATCATGGGTCTTATACAGGGTGTGGTATACTCGAAACCAGACTATGTCTTGTCTTAGACGAGGTACCACATGTCCTGAAACCAGATAGCATGATCGTCCTATCAGTACTTTCAACTTTTGACAATGAAGATCAAGATGTTTGTCTGATTTGCTTGAATTTGTGAGTCTTATTTTTTTTTATTGATTTATGTTTGGCTTCGATCATGTTCCTATGTTGCTCGATGATGTCACTGAGTGATTTAGAGTGACCGGGATGGTTCATGATCCCTTTTCTTTTTTTGATTATGATTGTTGTTTGTCTGCGATGTGTCTGTCTTTTGCAAAAAGGGTTGCATTTCAGCTCTGGCCTTCAATGCCATGATGCTACGCATCCATTTTGCTACATAAAAATAAAGGTTCTCACCTACAAAGTGCATTACTGAAAGCAAGTTTTTCTTCATCTCTAACTGTCCTCTGTCTCATTTTCTTCTTACTAACATTTCTTCCGTCTGGTCGGATAGTCAGTTCGGTCTAGTGCTCCGATTTCCAACCATACATGCTGCATCCTACATCCATTTGGTTAGTACATTTGCATCACATTGAGCATCATATCAAGCATTTTATCCATTTCATAGTATAAATGCATCAAAAACACACAAAAAATGCATCCACACATGTTCCACAATGGTACATAAACAAGTACATAAGTCATCCATACATGCAAAATAACTACAAATCATAACACATTGCATCCCATCATATCGATGCATATCATATCATATGTCATAATAATATCAGAGTACAAAATCGGACTGTCTATCCTAAGTATGGCCCACAGGCTGACTACAACATGTCAAACTACATAATGTCCACTGTCTGTCTAAGGAGCACGTGCCTCTGTCACTAGGTGCTCCCTCTGTCCTCCTCATCCCTACCATGTCTTGCAGATGATGTCCCTCCTGGTCCTGGCTATGGTGGTCTCATCGGTCCACTCACTCCTATGCTGCTCAATGACCTCCGAGAGCATGACCTGCTCTCTGTCCTCAATCGTGCCCGATATGAAGGTGCTCTCCGCTCTGGTGGAACTGCATCCTCATATAGTGTCCTCCAATATAGTCTCTCCTCACCGGTCTCTACTAGCATCTGTGCCATCTCCCGTGCACTGGCATCCCTAATCGACCCAATGAACTCAGTGACTCTCTGTCCCTCTCGCTGTGCCTGCGCTATGGCTATATCTCGAGCCTCTGTGAGTCTGGCTATCTCCGCTCTGAACTGGTTCTGCTGTCTCTCTAAAGTCTCAATGTGATCCTGCTGACTTGCTATGGTAGCCTTGCACATCTCCATCTCCTCTGTCCTAGCTGTCCCCGGCTCTATAGGAATATCCTACAATGTCTCCTAATCAGCTGAGTCTGGCTCCTCATCATCCTCCCCACTATCATCTCTGTCATCATCCTCCCCACCATCATCCCCATCTCCCTCATCCTCATCTCCGTCATCATCATCACCCTCATCATCCTCCTCATCCTTATCATCTCCCTCCTCTCCTATGAGTGGGAAGTCTTCCTGTCGCCTCGGCACTGGAATATCCGGATCTATCAAAGGCACTGGCCGTCATCGTGCAAACCATGTCTCATACTCCTCTATCATCCCAGCATCCACCACATCTGACCTCCCTTCCCACTGTCTTGGCTGTAGCTGTGCAAAGTTGGCATATGCTATGTGTGGCTGAATCATACTACCCCACTGACTCGTCTCTCAGTGAGATCGGGCAAAGCATGCAGTCCTCCAAGGTACATCCTATGTCTCTCCAAACTGTCATCTGACCCTCTTTGGCAGGTACAACTCAATCACTCTCTGGCGATTCACTGGTCGCCCAATCAAGTACCTCTCCTATCTGTAGTATGGTAGCTCATCATGATCATCTGACCATCCGGGGCAATCTCGATATGGCCTCCATATGAACTCTCTCAGTCTGTCTAACTCATGTCGCCAGTATAATATGTATCCAAACGGACCCTGTCTCAGTGCTCCACCATAGCTATACACATATGGTCAGTGTGGTACAACCTATCTATCTGTAATCGGCCGACATATGGCAATATTCTCGAATGCCCATACCTGAAGCAATGTGACTCCATAGCTCAATGTCTGCACTCCCTGATACGCTATCTGATGCAGCTGGAAATACAACATAGCAAGTACACATGGTCCCCACGCGTACACTGTCCCCTCTATCGCCATCCGCTCTAGCACTCTTCCCCAGCCAATAGGGAATCCATGTCCTCGTCTATCTCTTGCTAGAAGACATGCGATCACAACTGCTATCACCACATATGGTCGGTCATACTCGGTAGCCATGCTCTCCCAGCCGATCTCCCTCTCGACAATGTCCAGCTCATCTGTGTCACACTCAAATAGCCTGCACAATGCATCTCTACCTGTCACTAGGTCATACTCTATCATCTCTCCATGTATCAGAATGCGGAGGATGTGCCATACATCCTCTAATGTCACTGTCGCCTCGCCAGTCGCCAAATGGAATGAGGAGGTCTCCGAATGCCATCGCTCTGCCAATGCGGTAAGCAATCCTATGTTTGCCCTAATCTCGGGCATGTATGTGATATAATATATCCCTAGTCCTGCTAATGTGTCTCTCTCTGTGCTCCTGAGTCTATGTTGTAGCATGAAGCAGTCAGGTCGATTCTCCCACGTGATCAATGGATACTGTCGACTCTGCATCACAATCGGGGCATCTTTTTGTCAGTTTTAGGGTTTGCTCCTACGAGTTGCATTTCCTCATTTTCATGTCCAAATCAGGGTGTTTTTCATCTACATTGACCTATCCTACCCTTCCCCCCCCTTTTCAGGTCATTTGGATGCATTTTTGAATCAAAAGTAAGTCAGTCATGCACAATTGCACTTGTGTCTTGACTCTTGTGCTTGTATACCCTTACACAAGCGCAGAAGACATCACACAAGTGCAGAAGTCAGTTTCTGCATCCCCTGTGGGCCCCGCAATGTCCCGCAAGCAAGTCAAATTCATGAAATTGAAAACATGGGTTTTTGAGATACATATCGCTGCTCCCACATCGTCTGATCGTTTGTACGTGTGTACACGTTCTCTGAGGTGATCTACCATTTGAATGTTCGCCATCTCTCTGCAAGTGTCCTTTTCCAGAGCAACAAATCCTCTTCTTGGGCTAGTGCAAATGAACAATTTTCACTCTCTTGGCCTCATTTATAGATCTTTGTCAGTGCATAGATGGACATGCATCCTCTCCATCTTATATTGGTTGCGGTCTTTTGCATCTTCAATTGCTTGTCCTTCATGCATCCGGTATCCAATTGTCAGTCCATTCGATCCTATCATTTTTATCGATCAATTGGCCTCTTTTCTATATGTTTCCGACCAATTCCTCGAGGGGGCATGCATATGTCATTATTATTATCTGGGGCATTTTCATTATTGTTCTTTGAAACAATGCTTAAAATCGCATTGTCTCAAAGAGGGGCAAAATGTAGACACCTAAAAATGGTCAACGCTTGCGAGGTCATACTTTAACATTTGCGCATTGCCTCATTTTAGGTTTTTGCGTCACATTAACATTTCTCCTATGTCATGCACTTGGTTTTTATCATTTGCGAACATCGAGTCATTCTTCTACATTCTTCCTTTGTCTCATGTTTGAATTTGGTCTTGTCAACAATAATCTTCAGTCATGATTTTGGTCGATCTTTGTCCTTGTCCATCTTGTCATATTGCGATCGATTCGTCATTGATCCTTGTCCTGTCTCAATTATGTCAATTTGGATCAATTTGTCATTGTTCCTCGTCAATTGGTGCATCAATTAAATCATTTATCACATTGGTCATTTATCAATCCAAAATCAAAATCATGACATTAATTATCTTCAATCAAGACCTAATTGTTATTTTTGCACTTCTAATTTGTCTTCTAGGGTTTTGTGATTTCATCATTTAACCTAATTTGCCATTTCTTCCTCTAGGATTACTAAAATATTTATTAATCCTAAGTCTTCTCATTACAATTAAATCTTTATTTAATTGGCTAATTATTCTTCCTCTTGTAAATTAATTAATAAATGACAAATTATTAATTAATTTACCTAATTTCTTCTAGTTCCTAATTTCCTATTTTTCCATCAATTTCTAATTCCTAATTGTCATCAATTTCAATTTTCTAATTTTCTTAATTTCTAATTTCTTTTCCCTCCTATTTCATCTCCTAATTCTATGGGAATGACATGTCAATTTGTCATAAATTGTCATAATTGACAATCAACCAATTTTGACATAGAATGTGTCATAATTTGTCATCAATTATCAATCAATCAAATTGTGCATGGAAAGTGCATAATTTGTCATAATTTGTCATACTGATTTGCAATTTCCATTTGAATTGCATCATGCTAATCTTGTCATTTATCCAATTCTTCTATAAATTGGATGATTTTCAATCAAAGGTAATCCGAATCCTTAATCAAACTACCGAACTTATGCTTCTAGTATTCTTGAGCTTTTCATCAATCTTGCTTTCAATTGTATGTGCACTTGTAGGTGAGATCCACAAATCTATTGAAGAGGAAAGAAGAACAATGGAGCCGCATGGAAGGAGCATTCAATTCTGCATTTGGTTTGCATAATCTTTCATTTTGAATGCTTTGTTTTCATATCTCTATTGAGTGTGCTTAGGATTAGGTTCATTTGCAATGAGTGCTCTCATGATTGAGTTATCATGTCTAGTGTTTTGATCTACTTTTTTGATGATTCCTAATTCCTATGCTACAGGTACATCACCCTCAATTTTGAAAAATATCAAGATATTGGATATAAATCCCCCGGTAGAAACTAATGTAAGGAAAATGTTGAGATATCGACAGATGTAGAGAGTGTAAAGGTTTCAAGTGTACATGTTACTAATGTTGAGGACAATAGTCCTCCGAATCAGAATGTATGGGATGAGGATACATTTCCTAAGGAGGAACCGACACTAACTGAGACTACACCAAGTGGCAAAGCCACCGATGCAAGTGAGGAAGCTATAAAAATTAAACCATCAGAGGAGAAGAAAGTGGAATCTGGTAGGGAACCAGTAGTGAGCCCATCATTGTTGTCAATTGACACCTCATAGGTTGAAAAGAAAAGCACAACAGAGATGAGTTCTACTGAACTCATGATGATGGCTGCATAGAAAATGATGAAGGAAGGTTTAATGGATAAAGGAGTTATTGATCAGTCTATCCTAGTTTTGCATAGACTTGTCCCAGAGTGAAAATTTGACAGAGAAGCAATCCCATCCAAAAAGCTTAAGGTAATCATAGAGCATATTTCAAAAGGACTTTCAATCTCTAAAACAGATATCAAACTGACAGGCACTGGAGAGGTTTACATAGGCAAAGAGAGCTACATTTGATTAGATGATTGAGTTGGAGAAGAAGGAGATTAATGATAAGTTGAAATTGATTGATAATGCATTAAGGCAATGTACTAATATTTATAGAGTATGTTGTAACATAGTTTTACTTACATCAGAGATAGATAAAGGGATCAAGGATATTCAGGAAGAGATTGTAGGTATAGTCAATTATTTTGATGGATCAAATTATTTAACTACATCTATAGATGGTCAGATTTTGGTTTTGGAAGCCCAAGTTTTAGCTCTTGAGAGGGAAAAGGATAAATTCATAAGGAGAGCCAAAGGTCTTAGAGGATTGGTGAGTCCTCGGTTGGATTTATTAAGTATACATAAGAAGGAGTGTATTGATATGGTTGGTAAGCCCACACCGGCAGAGCTTAATGAGAAATAGTCATTGGCCCATATGTTCAAAGGACTTGTATCTATTTTTGGCACTTTCAAATTAGGTTGGGATACCTATCTAGAGCTTTTGGAGAAGGCCTATCTGGAAATCTTCAAGTATATTCAGCTCGGGTAAGGTATTTTGGGACATTCATTGTATAGTCTTTCATTCTTCGTCCCAGTTTTTGGTATTTTCTGGTAGTTTTGGTTGGAATTTATGTCAAAGGGGGAGAATTAGGTGAAAAATATTTAAGAGATTTGGAGGTATGGATTATTTTGTTCAGATGGATATTCAGCTCAGGGGGAGCAGGCTCAAGATGAAACCGACAGATGGAAACCATGATCATTTTTCACATGAGTGTTTCCATCAATTCCAAAGGGGGAGATTGTTGGAAATTGACACTCAATTGATTGGTTTCAATATGTTTTCATTGATGGCAACATATTTCAGCTTCATATTTTGGTTTAGTAGTGTATCAATAGACACAACACCGACACCGGCAGGTATCTTCACCGGTTGGAAGGAATTATTTGGTTACTAGTATTGCAGGTCGACATGAATTCATCAAGTTATAGGTATTGGAGGCCGACATCATTTGGGAGATCTGACATCGGCAATTATTTTTTATATTCATGTATTTATGTTATTGAGCCGACATTTATATTCATATTGTAATTATCTGTGTAAGCTAACATAAGGCATGATGGATTGTAAAGGGGTATATAGGTTAGTTGATTAGATCATTTTGTAGGATATGGATATGTAAGGTTATTGAATGTAATGGAGATGTGAAATATATGAGAGATATCATGTATGTGAGGACATTTATGTAAGAGGGTATTTTGGTAAGGGTTTAGGGTTTCAGACTGGAACATACAGAGCTTAATCAAAACTGTACTCAGGCATAGGAGATGTTATCTTTGTAGTTCACTCATTTCTCTGAATTGTTGTCTAGATTTGTATGTACTCAGCGAGGCTCCTTTTGTGATTGAGCAGTGTGCTCTAGGCTATAAGCCTTCCTGCAAGTGCAGGCCCCTATATTTTGTAATATCTTTTCATATGGCCAGTGGATTGATGTTGTGGGTCATAAATCCCATTGTAGTTTTTTCTCTTTGAGGTTTTCCACATATAATTCTATGTTATGGTATTCATTTATGTGATTAGCTTATTGGTTTCTTTACTTCTTTCAATTCTATATGTACTGGTATACCGGTTGGTGAATGCATGTTTCAATAAGGTTAAAATTGATCATTCTGGTAGAACATTGATTCACCCCCCCTCTCAGTGTTCTTGGATTCCAACATCACATGCATCACATAAAATCATAATCATAGCATCATCATCCATAATATAATAAAATAATAATTAAGGTCCATCAAAGTCCATAATAAAGTCCATACATGCATACATGCCACCAAAAATCATATCTCATATATATATCAAAAGAGAATGAATGTGTCAATCATGGTACAATATACGTCCTCCCCAAAGGGTCAAAATAATGAAAATGTCACATACATCTAGTAAAGGATAGCCCACACTCCTAGTCTCCTAATCCCTACCTCCTCTACCTGCACCCTTGGATGATCCAGCTCCATAGCCTCGAGGTTGTCTCATTGCCATTGACCCTCCTAACTGCTCACTGTGAGTCCTGTGTGATCACACACTCTCAGTGTACGATGCCAACCTCTGGTCTACTAGCACTGCCCCATGGTATATTCCCCTGTAATATGCAGCCTCTCACCTCAAAATCTCTGCCTATTGTTGCTGGTTAGTAAGATCTGCATAAACTTGTGCAAACCCTGTAGGCTCCAATAGCTATCAAGCCACATCCCTCTCTCCCTGTAGTCTAACTATGTCTACCTCTATCTTGTTCAGTTGGAGGTAGAGTGCATCCATCTCCCTATCCATCCTCTCCAACTCTTCCCTCAGCTTCCCGATGGCTCCCCCACTCCTGGCCTCCTCTAAGAGTCGGTCTATATCTTCCCTCAGAGATACCACATCCGCCTGAGATACTTGTAGGCTCTCTATCAGGTGCTCTACCTCCCTCTTGTACCTATCCACCTCATAGTGAAGGCTCACTGACTTGGCCCACTCCACCGCTATCTCCTCATCCAAGCTCCCTATCCTCCCTCATCCAGCCTCCAAGGAATGTAGCTCAACCTCAATTCTCCTCTCCCTCTCCCAGAGAACTCTGTCATACTCCGCCTGGGAGACCCATAATGTCTATCCCTATCCACCCATTTCCTACGCACCCTGCTCATCCTAGACCTGTACATTTTGAATGTCTATAGGCTCAGCATCACCAACATCCTCCTCCCCCTCCCTGGCCACCTATCCAATTTGTACTGCTAGTGGTTATACCTATAATGGTACCTCATCATGAGGAATCTTCTCTCTCCTTCTCCCTCTCTATCTAGCTTGTCCTCTACACCCTCCTCCTTCTCATCTTTGTCTCCCTCCTACTACCACCCTACCTATCATCCCATCCTTGTCTCCACCCACTACCTCATCAACTAATGGCCCTAAATCATCTGGCTTTAGAACTCTAGGAATAATCAATTGAACTGGTATGTGTGCCTCCCACCAGTACCTATATACCTCTATACACCCTAGATCCTCACCTACCCCATATCGTTCATCCTAGAAAATAATCCTTACAGTCTCCCAATTGATCCTAACCTCTAATAGGCTGTCTGTCTACCCCCATACCCCAACCTCCTGAGTAATCCATGGGTATATTCTCTCATACCCTACCAAATCCTACACAAATATGAACTACCGCATGACTTGATGTGGTGCATAGTGATCAATAACATATGTGGACCTGCCAAACAACCACATCTCTGAGTGTGCCCATGCTCGTTGCCAATCCCCCCGCCATTGTTCACTATCCATGTTGTTACTACTTATCAAGTTGCCATTATTTTTATGTTCAAAGTTATTCTATATACTCTAGTCGGTTATCTCTACCAAAATATTCAGTCAATATGTACAGTCTAGTCGGTTATAGAAGAAAGTAGTCACAGAGCCCAGTATGCACCGAGCTGTCTACCGAGTATCATTCCATGTCTACCGAGAAGCAAAGATGACACACCGAGTTGATATACACCAAGTGAAATGTGTTACCAGATCCATTGAACCTGGACATACATATGGAAACGTGTTACAAGATCAAGGAACATCTAACCGTTATCACATTGGAAATTGCACTTAAAGATTGTGTATGATTTTGAGGACATCTAACCAGTGAAATATTTTGCATGGTTACTCATTCGATAAAACATGTTTGTAAGATCGAAGCAATGAATGGATCACTGACATAAGAGATCTATTTATACAACATGGATTAAGATCAGAAATACATGTAGCAAGATAGAAAGGAAGATATAGAAATATATGAAGCAAGACATGTGAGAGCACTAAGTGTTATAACTGTTACAGAGACACAGAGGTCACCGAGAAGGATTTCAGAGAACAGTCAAAGAATAGAGTAAATAGAAGGGTTTACCGAGTTACTATATGGGTTACCGAGGTATGCTATAAGCAAGGTAATCTTATTCTAAGCACATAGAATCTTCTATAACATTCCAGATGTAAAGTTGTAGATATTTGTAATGATTTTATTGTAATATTTTGAAGTTGTAAGAAAAACCTTTAACAGGGTAAAAGACTCTAATCAAGTCTATAAATTGTAAAGCTTCTAACCAGGTGCAGCATTTAGTTTAAGTGTTGTAAAATCCTTTATCAAGGTAGATCTAATAGATCTTGATACTCCTAATAGGGTAAGCTATCAAAAATAGCTAAACATGTAGCTCTAACCGAGCAACCTTTATTATTGCAATAGTGAAGTTGTGGGTACCATCCCCACCGTAGTTTTTCTCTCTAACCAAGAGTTTCTGCATAACCAAAATATATGTGTTATGGAGTGAATCATATATGATTGTTATCTATTTGTTTTAGCTTTGTATTATGTTACTGCACTATTCGGTTTATGCATAATAGTAAAGTTATTATTGAAGAAAAGTTTTGAAGTATTGATTCATCCCTCCCCTCTCAGTACATTAGCTCTCCATGTTGGGCCTAACAATTGGTATCAGAGCTTCAATCTTGGAAAAGGGTTTAACTGCCTAAAGAGAAAGATCTTATCAATGGAAGGCTATAAACAATCTCGGAGGATTGTGTATCTGCAAGAAGAGTTGGATCATGCTAATCAAGTGATTGTAGACATGCAAAGGCAAATGCAAAAATCTCTGAAAGTGAGAAGAAGATTATCTGATGATTTGCGGGACTCTCAAGTGTTAGTGGAACAAATTGAGACATCATCTGAGAATAGTATATCTGAAGAGACTGAAGAAATTATTGGAGTATTGAAAGAAAAGAACAAAGCACTGGCTGATCAACTAAAAGCAATGAAAAGAGAACATGAAAATTTCAGCACACATATGACTGGAAATCTTGATGCATTGAGGACAACCGAGGATAAGGTAAGAAATCTAGAAAGAGAGAAACAACTTGAAGCCTTAGTATCTGATAAGAATGATGAAATCACAAGGATGACTGGAATTCAACAAAACCTGTCAAATCAACTAGGTTATGCACATCATGAAGCAAATCTGAAAGATGATGAGAATCAAGCATTGAAACTTGAAGTATCAAGATTGACCAATGAACTTGAAATAGAGAAGAAATCCAAAGAAATACTGAAGAAGAGTAATGAAGCATCAAAGATGTTGGATGAGCAACTGAATACAAGAAGACCCAACAAAGATGCAAGACTCGGTTACAAAGAAAAGACTCTTCCGAGAAGGGAAACCATACTATCGAGAGAGGAGAATCATCAAACCAAGTTGGAATCAAGAAGAACATCAAAAGAAAGAAGCCTATTTGCAACTACTATGGAAATCAAGGTCATATTGCCAACATGTGCCAAATCAGAAAAGGTAAGCAACCGAATGTCACTAAGTCCAATGCTTATTGTTTCAATTGCAATAAATATGGTCACACATCTAATCAATGTTGGACAAAGTTTGTTAACAATTATCAAAAGGCAAAATTCAAAGGGTTTTCTAAAAACTGCAATAGATATGGACACAGTACCGAGAAGTGTTGACTTAAACAAAAGAGCTATATGTGGTCTACACACCGAGCAAATGCTAGAGGTTACTGAGCTCACACAGATCCTTACCGATAGTATTCTATAGTACCATGGGATTACAATACAAGGATATGGTCTGAATGTTGTGGAAGATATGGATATATAAGTGCCAACTTCTTTATAAGGTTTAGGATGAACAACCGAAGATCATGGAGAAATCCTAGTATGGCATGTTTTCATTGTCACAAAGTTGGACACTTGGCTAGAGATTACAGAGATCAACCTAGAAAAGACACTGAGGAAATAAAAGAAAAATTAAAGATGATTTGGAAAAAGAAGGAAATTGTATCAAATGAAGAAAGCACCTTACCTACCGAGTTAGGTGCACCTATTCCAAATTAATTGGTAAAGGTATGAAGGGACTGCATTCTCTCAAGGTTAAATCTTAACAGTTCCTATTTTATTATGTCAAAATCTACATAGTTAAAGATGTATTAGTAAGTTTGAAATTCTATCAAAGTCTTTTGGAGCACTATACAGGAAACCTGTCAAGTCGGTGAATATAGGAAACCTGTCAAGTCGGTAAATGAAGGAAGATTGGCTACTCGGTTAAAGCGAAAAAAAGGGGAAGAAATTTTAGTGGAATCGAGTGCATTTAATGTTTTTGACCTAACATGCACAGAGCCCGATAAGGTATATTGTGTACTTAAAGCATTTACGCGATCATTTTCACTTACCAAGTTTTCAAGAGAGCAGAGCAAAGAAAATCTAAGGTGATCAAACCTCCTACAAAACAAATTCTAGGTATTTACATCAATCTCAATGCATTGTTAAGCTGGTTTATCGATCTTATCAAGTTATTATTATCTACTAAGTGTGAAGCATCTACCGTTTGAAAATCCTCAAACCCTAAGGATCTTTTGTTAGTTTTTATCTGAAATCTACAAATGGCACCTAAGATCCAAGATCCCATTGTTGTTAAGAATGTTGAAAAGCCCTCACTAAAATACCCATTAACTCCCAAAGTTGCCTCTGAACCGGATGACAAAACTGCATTCTCACTCATCCTGGATAGAGTGTTATTAGTCGAGGATGTAAGATTCTTCACCAAATGTCGTGTTGAAGAACTCGGTCACGTTGAAATCAAAGACACCTATGATGAACTGTGCATCAATGGTAAATTGAATAGCAAGTATGAGCATATTAAGATCAAGGGATTAACTGAAGCCCTAACCTATCCCCGTGTGTTCAAACCCCAGTGGGTCAAGTTTGTTCTGAGCAGAGTTGACGATGACTTCATGTGGCTAGAAGAGCAACCATTTAAGATTACCAAGGAAATCATTCATCTGATTATCGGTTACCCTATTTATGATCATGCCCGAGCTCAAAAGATGATATCACAGAAGGAATTGATCAATTTAACCGGAGTAGAATTAGATTGCAGAGGATTAAAACTGAATAATGTCACTGATGTAGAACTAAAATTTGCCATTAGAGTAATAGGTTATTGTTTCTTCCAATCAGCAAGGGAAAATAGTGTACCCTATGCAGCAGTAGACCTAGCATACAAAATTGTGAAAAAGGGAATAAAAATTGATATATGTGAGGTGTTGCTGAAAAACCTGTTTGAGAATCTGAACACCATCAGGAAGCCGACGAAGAACAACTCAACTAATACACTAAAGTTTGGATCACTACTTGTATGCATGTTTTTTCTATTTTGAAAAATTCTTTCCATCAGTCGGTAAAGTTGTTTGGGAACTACATCGACCAATGACTCATCAGATCAATGACTTCATTAAGAAGCTAGGAGATAATTTTAATGATATTATGGATTATTACTTCAGTAAGTTTCAAGAGAAAATGCATAACAGGTATCAGACTCCACCCAAGCTAGTGGAAAAATACAAAGATGACATATGTTTTGAAGTAGACACTAATTACTGTTATGTGAATGTTGTGGAACCAAGAACTCAATCTTTGTCACCTATGGGTTACGAGATTGATTTTGACATCACACAACAGAAAATTGATGCATCTCTTACATTGCCAAGGCATGCTACCAAGTTGAGGTATGGAACCTATGAAGAAGTGAAGGAAAAGGTAAAAATGAGCATTGTAGTACCCAAAGCTACAAGAAAGGTAACAAAGATGATAAAGGCATTATCAGAGAAATTCGGAGAAGATTCTTTCTCCACACCTGTTAAAGGCACTATAGCCATTACCAAAGAGGAATCTGAAGCCCAAGAGGCAACTATAACACTGAGCACCGAATTGCCTAAGGGAAAAGTGTTGAAAAGAAAGAAATAAGACACATCAAAGGCCTCATCGATTCCTACAGCAAAGCGACCTAACACAAGAGCATCTACAGCTTCACCGAGTAAGAAAACAAAGAGTGTTACCATTCCCAAGGTAACAAAAACCTACAAGAAATCTACTCAGAGACTCATTTTGGCAAAAGAGTCTAGTGACACTGAATCTGAAGATGCTAGCAAATTTCAGATTGTCAAGAGCAAGAAGGTAAATGTACATAGTGTTGAAAATTTTTGTGCTAATCTGAAAGAATATGGTGGATTTGGAGGATTTAGATATGTTAAGTATGAATCCAGAAATGAAGATGAAAAGAGACAAATTGAAGAAGTTGTCATCTGCACACTTCTGAAATTTTGATTAATTCCATTAGAAGTCTATAATTCTCTCCCAAAAGAATTATATGCACATATTGATAACAGGTGGCAATATGCCTTGGACTCAGAGAAATAGATCAGAGAAAGAAGTCTGGTACATCTCTTTCCTGACATGTCGGTAGCTGAAATAAAAGAACATCTGACAACCCACCACACAAAGTTCCTCGTCAAACAAAAAGCCTTGAAATTGATGAATGGGTTGTATATTGAAGTGGAAAATGAGACAAAAGAAAAGTGGCAGGAAATCTTTAGAAACAAGGATGCTGGTGAGCAAGCTGAAGTTGAAATAGTTGATGTCACCGAGCAAGATCCTGATGTTACTGAGAAAGATCCTGCTGACACCATTCAAATAGATGAAGATATCATGGATACAGAGGCACCAGAACAGGAAATGATAGAAGGCAATGCATATGCAAAATTGTATCCAGTGAATCAGTCTTGGAACAAGTTCAGCCTTATCCATCAGTTAATCAACCTATCTCAACTGAAACCCCTCAGGATATGTTTAAAGGCACCGAAGGTCACAAGTGTACAGTAGGAGAAGGTACTACTCAAGAATAGACGTCTCAAGCACCTTCTAGCACTAAAAATGTTGCAACTGAGACACCAAGTACCGAGACACCAAAGGACACTACAGAGGCTAAAGAAACCGACCAAAGTGTTGCCTCTACTGAGCAACCTACCGAGGGTCATCAAGCCTCACAAGCCCTTGTCTTAGTTCAATCAATGAAAGGTAAAGAAAAGAAGATGAAAAAGCATAGTTTCAAAGTAGATTTGTAGAAACCAATAGTGTTGCCCAATGTTGATATATCTAAAATTAAAGGGGCAAGCACTCATTGATTTCGGTGAACTATGCAAAGCAAAGGCCGAACAAGAGAAGCAAATGGTCATTCAAAAGAAAAATAAAGTACTTCAGAAGATTAAAGCACTCTTAACAAATATGCTACCTGAAGTTACAATAACCAAAGATGCAGCCATCCACATTCAACTGGATGAACTCCTAACCATGATAGAGACATCTGGCATAGATGCATCTGAATATTTGAGTAAGCTAAAAGACAAGGAGCTCACTGGAAAAATGATAGAAGAGGTACAGAAAGCTATAGCTATTGGTAAAGTCAAACTTGTCAAAATTATTACTGAGTTGACCCCTCAACTCAAGCACATTCTTTATTTATTTCAGAAACTCTGTACAATTTCTTTATTCATTAAAGACATCAAAAATAAAAAATAAACAATTGAGAAAGAGATCACGGATCTCTCAAATAAGTTGACCACAGAGCCCAATTCTATTCAAAATTTCTATACAAAGTTACAATAGCTCATGGCTCAACAATTGGACCTAAGAAATGAAGAACACAAGATCAGGATGGACATAATGACACTTCAGACATTATTCCTTCCTCATCTTTCATCTGTCCAAGAACAGATCAACCGAGCCACATACTTATCTACTACAGAAGAGGGAAGCACTCTAGATGGCTTAATATCATTATTGGCTGATATTCAGGCACAAAATTCTTTACAGGATGCCCTCTCTATCACTCTCACCGAAGCATGGACAAAGTACAAAACCATTTTTGACCAGTTGCCACCACCGAATGGTAACTAAATTTTGATGTTTGTCAAAAAGGGGGAGTGATATAGTATTCAAAGCATCAAAGTATAATATCAAACAAAAGGAGTATAGTATACAGGGGGAGTATACCGAGCAGAGTAAGCAGAGTACCCAAGAGCAGTGAACTGAGCAGTGATTAGAATAGTAAGCAAAGAAAGTGCACACAGAACATTGATCACCGAGCATGCAAAATCGGAGTTTTGTATAGTATATTGATAAGGGGAGTATATATGGACATATTATTGACTATTGTATATACTATCAGTATAGTCAAATTTTGCAAGTATATAGATTATTGAGTTATAACTTTGAAAGTAGTTTTTGTCAAACATCTCAACTAATGTCAAAAGTAGAGATTGTTACTACTTATCAAGTTGCCATTAGTTTTATGTTCAAAGTTATTCTATATACTCTAGTCGGCTATCTCTACCAAAATATTCAGTCGGTATGCACAATCTAGTCGGTTATAGAAGAAAGTAGTCACAGAGCCCAGTATGCACCAAGTTGTCTATCAAGTATCATTTCGTGTCTACCGAGCAGCAAAGATGACACACTGAGTTGATATACACCGAGTGAAATGTGTTACCAGATTCATTGAACTTGGACATACATATGGAAACATGTTACAAGATCAAGGAACATCTAACCATTATCACATTGGAAAGTGCACTTAAAGATTGTGTATGATTTTGAGGACATCTAACCAATGAAAAATTTTGCATGGTTATTCATTCGATAAAACATGTTTGTAAGATCAAAGCAATGAATGGATCACCGACATAAGAGATCTATTTATACAACATGGATTAAGATCAGAAATACATGTAGCAAGATAGAAAGGAAGATATATAAATATATGAAGCAAGACATGTGAAAGCACTAAGTGTTATGACTGTTACAGAGACACAGAGGTCACCGAGAAGGATTTCAGAGAATAGTCAAAGAACAGAGTAAATAGAAGGGTTTACCAAGTTACTATATGGGTTACCGAGGTATGCTATAAGCAAGGTAATCTTATTCTAAGCACATAGAATTTGCTATAACATTCCAGATGTAAAGTTGTAGATATTTGTAATGATTTTATTGTAATATTTTAAAGTTGTAAGAGAAACCTTTAATAGGGTAAAAGACTCTAATCAAGTCTATAAATTGTAAAGCCTCTAACCAAGTGCAACATTTAGTTTAAGTGTTGTAAAATCCTTTAGCAAGGTAGATCTAACAGATCTTGATACTCCTAACAAGGTAAGCTATCAGAACTAGCTAAACATGTAGCTCTAACGGAGCAACCTTTATTATTGTAGTAGTGAAGCTGTGGGTGCCATCCCCACCGCAGTTTTTCTCTCTAACCAAGAGTTTCTGCCTAGCCAAAATATATGTGTTATGGAGTGAATCATGTATGATTGTTATCTATTTGTTTTAGCTTTATATTATGTTATTGTACTATTCGGTTTATGCATAATAGTAAAGTTATTGTTGAAGAAAACTTTTGAAGTACTGATTCACCCCTCCCCTCTTAGTACATTAGCTTTCCATATTGGGCCTAACACATGTATGGGTGCCAGTAGAAGAGTATCATCTCATCAAAGGTGTGCCTCCAGAACCACATGGCCCCCAAATGGTGATAGTGCAATAGGCCTTTGTATTTGTCAATGTAAGGGAGCTATTGCCTCCTCTCCTAGTGACCTATCGATCGTATCACTGCAATATGCTCCCAGGATGAAATGTGGAGCAATGTGACCCTTGTACCTAGATTCTATTAATCCTGATATAAGAACAAGTGCATATCATGATAAAGTTGGCCTAACATCACTACACCCCATGCATACTCCTACGTGTACTCAATCACATAATATATAGACCTTCTCCATCCTACTAAAAATCCATGTCCACTCAAATCTGACATCAAGCACACGCTAATCAAACTGCAAATAAACAACACTAGTCGTGGGATGTGATGAATCTGCATAGCCCAACCCAAGTGCATCTGCATCCTCTCCATCGACAATGCATCATAATCACATACCTTCTATAGATAGTACTCCCCTCCATCCAACCTATACTCAAGGATGACATCTCGGATGGGGATCTTCAAAATCCTCCAAACATCGAGTAGTGTGATAGTATCCTCTCCAGTAGGAAGATGAAAGGTGTATGTCCTTCTATCCCACCACTCCATGAATGCAGTCATCATGGTCGTATGATCCCTAATTATGGGCCATCTCCTGACAAACCCTAAGCTCATCACACTCAAGATCTCCCTTTCATCTGCTTGAAGTTGTCTATATATCCTCATAGTCCTAGGCCAGTGCTCTTACAACATAAGTGGCCCCTCATCCACCTGCATCCGGCCAATTCATTGCATCAACCTTCATAATCCTATTTCATTCTATCCTACATTATCCTAGCCTATCTTATTCTATCCTATTTCCTATTCTATGCCTTCCCTACGGCACCTATGAGCCCCTTGAACCTATTACCCTCCATTCTTGATCCTCATTTCCCCCCCTTTTTTCTTCCCTAGCAGATACATTGATTCATCCCTAGGAGAGGCATTGAAACCATGATGCATACATTGCACCACACACGGAGATATTAAATCAAAATCTTTGCCCCCTATTTGGCCCTTCTAAGCCCGATCAACGCCCGTGCTTGTATTAGGCCGCAAGTGTTGGCATCAATCCCCTTCTTTTATCCCTTCAACACATGTGTGGGCATTATTCACCTACGTAGACGTTGAACCCTCTATGGAGATGTTGAAACATTGATCAATGCCTCCACCCCGCTAGCCTTTTACCCTATTTATTGGCCCTAATAAATGCTCTAGCCTACTAAAGCATGAAGTGGGGTTAGGGTACCTACTTGTGGGTCATACTCCTCTGGTCTCTAGTGTCATTAGACTCTCTCTATGTGATGTTCATGTATGGGAATGTGATCCATCTCTCTGCAAGGGCTTTGTGCTCTCCAATCTCCTAAAGGTGTATGTGACAATTACCCCTCCTTGGGCCCTGTGTGGCTTATATAGGCCCCCCCATAGTCCTATTTTCTTGTCCTTCTATCAACTCATTTATTTTCTTCTCCCATCATTATTTTTATTTTTCCCTCTCCCCTTTTCTTCATTTCTTCTTTCTTTTTTTTAGAAATTTTCCTGAATTTTTTTTCAAAATTCTCGGTTAAATTCTTGAAGGGGCATATGTCACCTGTGTCCTCACACTGGGACATCCTTTTTATGTCTTTTACCCATCACCAATTTTGTCATTATGTAAAAGAGGGGCAAATTGTAGACATCCAAAATTAATTAAATCAAATATTTAATTAATTTTATTCTTCTACGTAATTAATTGATTTAATTATGCTAACTTTATTCTTCTCAGAATAATGTTAAGCATATATTCTATGTATGTATTGTATTTCTTGTTGAGTTTATGCTGGCTTACTATTGTGTTATGAGTTGTAAGTAGATAACATTCCAAGTTCAAATAATCATAGTAGCATAGTGATACTTTTCAAGGACTCCACAAATTTAGCCTTACCAGGATATCGTCTTATGCAATAGCTTACTATTGATTGAGATGTATGTTAGAAGGGTTGATTAGAAGTGTCTTTATGATGATGTAAAATGTAATAGATATTTTGAGGAGGTTTTTATTTTCCATGGTCCTATAGAATTAATTTAACTTATGAGGGTCCTTTTTAATCCTATGAACAACTATCCAAGACGACTTCAAAACTAAAATATAATTCTATAGGACCATGGAAAATAAAAACCTCCTAAAAATATCTATTACATTTTACATCATCATTTTAAACAATGGACCAAGGCATTGGGATTTTCCATGGTCCCACACTTTTTTTCATGGTCCTATAGAATTGATAAACAAGCTAGAGTCTATGAATAGTCTAACTTCACTACCAGACTTAATTCATAGACTCTTTGAGATGTATGTTAGAATATAAATGCCATCATTGAGCCCTTTCTATTTGAACCTCTCCCTAATTTGCTTGTAGGTCTTAAAGTAGAAAAGGTGTCTTACTAATGATATGTCATGGATAGCCCTCTATATTTTCTCCTTCATCTTGAATTCTAATAGCATAAAAAATGAGACAATCCATTACTTTGTACCTATCATCTTGCACTTCTCTTCCATGACATTACAATAAAATGCATTCTTGGAATATCCCACTCATACTTCTAATTTTAACTTCATGTTTCCCAGTTTTAAGAAGATATCTCTAAGCTGATAACTCACAGCCTATTTGAACACAAGAGAAATCATTGATAAAGAGCACGATGCATGCGAGACAATTTTGAACACCATGCAAAAACTCAACAAAATGATTGGAATCGACATTAGAATCATGTTATCTCACATCTTTAGAAATTCAAAAAAGGTTTATAGGACCAAGGCATTGGGATTTTCCATGGTCCCACACTATTAGGTCGACTTAGATTTGATATATTTTTACAAATAGTGGGATTTGAATTAGATAGGACTGTTGAATTATCCTCTTGAAATCCAGTGAAAAAAGTGTGGGACCATGGAAAATCCCAATGCCTTGGTCCTATAAACCTTTTTTTGAATTTCTTTTAAATCATAATCTAAAACTATAAAAAATGAGACAATCCTTAAAGTCATGATCTTACCAATATATATTAGTTCCTAATTAGTTCAAATATTGCACTAATGGGGGCACATTGATTGAGATTTATGTTAGAATATAAATGCCATCATTGAGCCCTTTCTATTTGAACCTCTCCCTAATTTGCTTGTAGGTCTTAAAGTAGACAAGGTGTCTTACTAATGATATGTCATGGATAGCCCTCAAATGGGAAATCAGTAAAGTTAATATTTACTGATTCATATAGGATTGTCTCATTTTTTATAGTTTTAGAATATATGTCACAGAAAGTTAATATTTAATTTTAACCTTAATACAGCTAATATCTTATGTACAAAAAGATATTAAATTAATATAATACATTTTCCTAATGTTAATATAGGATTATGATATGTCTATTATTAAATGATTTAATTAAATTAATATAACTTTTGACAATCCATTACTGATATTAACTAAAATACCCAGCTTTATTAAATGATTTAGAATATATGTCACAAAAAGTTAATATTTAATTTTGTACTGATATATGGATAGCCCTCAAATGGGAAATTAGTAAAGTTAATATTTAATTGAATGAGTTAATATTTATGCCACATCTATACCCCAATAACTCTCTATTGTCGGATCTTTAACTTGCACACAAAAAAGAGGAGAAAAGTGTTGTGTTGTCTAGGGGCTTGCTTAATTCAAATGCCAGGTAGGAATTAACCTCCATTACAACAATGATGATTAGAAAAGAGAACAGTTTTATGCTACCAATAACAAGTATTATGATGCCACCAAAATTAATTAAATCAAATATTTAATTAATTTTATTCTTCTACGTAATTAATTGATTTAATTATGCTAACTTTATTCTTCTCAGAATTAATTAAATTAAATTAAATTAATCCTATCACTATAGTCCATATAATTAATTTATTCAATAACTTGATTATTCCTTATTCTTCTAAAGTTCTCAAATTAATTAATTCTTCTAAATCCCCTTTTAGTTAGATTAATTAACTAAGCCATGTGATTCCTACAAATCACTTTCCCTAATTCTTCATTAGCCTAATTAATTCTTCTAGAAGCCCACTTAACATTATTTCTTAATTTTTAATTCCTCCACTCATTCTCTCTCTTCTTGTCAAATCCTTCTACAAAACCCACTTGTCTCCTAATCCCTCATCAATCCTACCTAATCACGTCCTTAATCATTTGAGTGGCTAATTTCTATGATTAGTCACCAAGTCAACCAATAGCTATAAATGGCTAAGTCCACTTGTCCCCTCCTCACCTTCCAACCTTAAATGCACCTAATTGGTTCATTTCAAGGAATTCAAAATCTCACACTCTCCCATGCCTCTCACTTTCTGAAGGAATTTTAAATTCCTTTCCCCATGCACTTCATTATTTGAGAATTTTTAATTCTCTTGTTCATTCCCCAAGGAATTTTTAATTCCTTCTTGTCTTCCTAATGTACTTGGGATATCTTCCCCATGTACATTGTGGAGTGTGGAGACAATAAATGCCTTTATGGAAAATCTCTTGGTCTCCACACCTTTTCCTCTCATATCCTCTCAATCCATGTGTTCCATCTCCTTCAATCTCCACCCTTGATCCATCATCAATCTTCACCATCCATTCATCCCCCTTCAAATCTATAAATTGGGGTCTCCTCCCCTTCATTTTACATCTTCAATTTGTGCAATCTCATGCTCGCCATTTAGCTTTAGAAATCACACTTCAAGCATCTCCACTATAGGAAAATTATCACTTAGCATCCATGGCAACCATATCCTCCATTTGAGAATCCATACTCCACCCATCTCCATTATCATTTGCTATGCAATTTGGGGAGCAACCCACATCCAAATCAAGGAGCTAATCCAATCAAGTGGAGCATTGGGTGCATTCCACTTCCTCCATAGCTTAATCCGAAGAAGGTAAAGGTAGCAAGGTATAATGGTTTTACTTTTTGTTTTGAGTGCTTTATTTTGATTTACTAGCCATTATATCTCTTTCTTGTTTTCCCCTATTCAATAACATTTTAGTAAATCCCAAGAGCACAAAACAAAGCGGTTGATGCTATGGAAAAATTAGGTTATCTCTTGGACATGCCTAACAATGGAACTCACTTTGAGTTCATAGTCAAGGAACTTATGGTACCAACATATGAAATACCATTTGCTGAATACGTTTGCATTATAGTGGACCCTGAATCTCTAGAGATGTATATGCATACCTTCATGATCAATATATACCTCTTGATCCCTCACGTAATCAAAGAAATACACTTATCTGTCAAGCTGCAAAACACACAATCATTGTTGATACTTTATATAGAAAAGGCCTAGATGGTACTTTACTCTGATGTCTCAATGTGGAGGCACAGACTTCCTTGAAAGAATTCACGATGGGATATGTGGAGCACACTCTTCTGGTTCAACATTAGGAAAAGCATTGCTGAGAACTAGGTATTATTAGCCAATAATGGAAAAGGGTGCCTACAAGTATGTCCAAAGATGTAGACAATGCCAAATAAATGGAGACCTGATCCATGCACCTACTCAAGATCTTCAACCGATTACATCACTATGGGCATTCTCACAATGGGGATTGGACCTTGTTGGGAAGATAAAACCTAGATCCTCCAATGAACACAAATTCATACTCACAGCTATTGAGTACTTTACTAAATGGGTTGAGTCAATCTCTATGACCTACACAATTGGCAAATAGATAGCTAAGTTCATCTTGAATTATATCATGTGTAGATATGGAGTCCCCATGTGCATTGTTACTAACAATGGGTGACCCTTTAAAAATCAAGAATTAAGTGATCTTTATGGTCAATTCCACATTCAACAATGTTTTACAACTCCTTATTATCCCTAGAGAAATTGTCAAGTCAAGACAACAAATAAAACCATATTGAAAATTTTAAAGAAAGTTGTCAATGACACTAGACGAGACTGGCACCTTCAATTGAATCTAGCTCTCTGGGCTTATTGAACTAGTGTCTGCACAACTACTGGTGCTACACCTTACTCTTTAATATATGGTTCAAGATCTATTTTACCAATTGAGGTAGAATTGCCATCACTAAGAGTTTCTTTGAAACACATCATATCAGAGGAAGACTATAGAGTTGCTCATTTACAAGAACTTGATTTATGAAAAATGACAAAGCACTCTGAATCCTTTGCAAGGATACCAAAATTGAATGAGATGGAGCTATAAAAAAAGAGTAAGACCATGTTTCTTTTAAGTAGGGTATAATGTCCTTAAGGAGAATCAAAGGAATCTAGCAAAACGTGAAAAACCAGGAAAGTTTGAACCTAGTTAGTTAGCTCCTTTTGTCATCACAAGAGTAGTTGGAAATGGAACTTATCATTTACCAACAATGGAGGTAGATTCACTCCCAAATCCCATGAACAAAATGCACCTAAAAAGATATTACATCTAAGGGCTAGGTTAATTTAGTATTTACTTCCCGCATTTGCATATCATTTTCCTAAACACAGTGCATCTCATATAGTTTTTTTCCTAGATGCAGCACATTCACAATATTCATAGCATATAATATTTTCTTTCACATATAGTTGCATCAATAAAACAAGGAGATTGTCTAAATCATTCACCTTTCTACATTGAAAGGATGATCTCATTTCCTAGGTACTTGTTCATGAAGTCTTTAGGAGGTCTTTAGTCATTTATCTTCAATGTCACCTTTTGATTAAGCTTTATCCATGGTTGTGTAGAAATTTCACTATTAAGACTTGTTACCCAACATCTATCAGTTGCTATATCTTACACATTAATCACATTCTTTAAGTCATTACAGATACCTAGTTGGTCATATGGCCAGTGAAAAATCCAATATTCTGCTTCAACGCCGTTGTAATCATCAAACCCAAGTAGGTTTCATTACTTACAAGTCAAGGAAATAAAATAAAAGAAAAAGTCTTATGCCAATATCCACTTCAAGGAAAAATGAGCAAAGATATATAACTAAAATATCATGCAAAAAATCTTGACTAAGGGAACATTTAAATAACTCCATCAGGGCTATGGATGCTTGCTGGCAATGGAGCAATATTCAAGAGGTTGCGGTGTATAACCTCGTTGGAGCCCTAAAATATTGTTGGTAGCGAGCCTCTATCCAAGTTTCTTTTGAAGTCAAAATAACTCACGTAGCTAGCCACATAGGATTCCAAGGGTCTGTAATGGTTATAAGGGTAGGAATAAACTCAGATGCACACACATGGGAAAAAGAAGATCAAAGTTTCAAGAATTGATGGAGAATTTCTCCATGTCTGTATTCATAAATCTTTGTGACATTGTGTGTTAGGTTAGATTCTAAGGTCTTCTAATAATGGATTGAACTTCATCTCTAAAATGTTTTGCACCTTTAATCTAATTAGTGCATTTCGGAATGAAAGACACACACGATCATCCCTGTTCAAATAAGAATTACATCTTCATCATGCATCTTGCATTAGCATAACTCATATTAAAAATTCATTGTCTCCATATGCATAGCCTAGATCATCATGTCATAATAGGTCTAAATATTGGGGGCATAACTGAAAAAATCCTAAAAATCATATAAAGTCATGAAAAAATCCTAAAAATAAGATAAAATCATAAAAAAATATATCCTAAAAATTGTAAACGTTCTTGAAAAAATCATAAAAAGATCCTGAACAAATACCAAAAACATTCAAAAATGATCCACAAAACCCAAAAACATCAAAAAATCTCTTTAAAAACAACTAAAAATAAATAAAAATCAAAACTTGCAATAAAATGTCTCGCAAGAAACAAATACCCTATTAGATATCCAACAAACACTTCGCATGAAGTTAAACAAAGGATATAACTATCTTATCAAATGTTTGCAGCCAAACTGATCAAGTCTTATCAATCGTCAATATCCATATCAACATGATAATTATCTTCTATTAAACAAAAGAGGATACACTCAAAATCAGACATATCAGTCTTAAACGGGGTCTACAACCTTTTGAAACTAGACATTATCAACCATCACATCAAACAAATTGTTGTCTTTGATTTTAGCATGGTCGAAATCATGAGGC
Source organism: Cryptomeria japonica (assembly GCF_030272615.1). Classification (NCBI taxonomy): domain Eukaryota; kingdom Viridiplantae; phylum Streptophyta; class Pinopsida; order Cupressales; family Cupressaceae; genus Cryptomeria; species Cryptomeria japonica. The sequence goes on along the minus strand of NC_081410.1, from coordinate 81,283,157 downwards.
AACCCTGCAAAACTAGTCTATTTCGTACCACATGTCCTCCGGGAAAGGTTAATCAACCTTGTCGATTAGTCACTTTTTGTTTTTTGTCTTTATGTTTGGTCGTTTATAAGTTAGGAAGTTTTTATGTTTTGACTGACAGGTCAGACTTTAAAGTTTGACCTTCAGTGAGTCTTATCTGCATTTTGTTTGATGCAGAGTGTAGGTCGAAGTTTTTTCTCCAACCTGCAAAGTTGTTATGCCCTTCTTACATATTGGACTTTAAAGTCTGATATGCAATTGTGATTGATTTTCCTTGCACATCAGACTTTAAAGTCTGATGTGTGAATATTGAGTTTCCTTCCCAGGCTGCATATTGGACTTTAAAGTCTGGCATGTAACTACTTGTCAAGTTTTTCCCTTCTAGGTTGGACTTTAAAGTCCAGCCTACATATGATGTTTGTTTGAACTACAGATCGAACTTTAAAGTTTGACCTACAAGTTTTTCCTAGTTTTTCCCTAAGTCATTTATGACTCTTGTTTCTTGTTTCGATCAATGAAATTTGCTCATCAGATGGTGATCATTTTCAAAAAACTAATGATCCATGTTGAAATGTCTGAGCCTTCTCCCAGCAAATTGACAAAGAAAAGAAGATGTGCTAATGACATTGTTGATATGGCACCAGACAAAGCTAAGATGCAAGCTACTTTGGCTTGGTTTGAAGAATTTCAAAAATGCAATGAGGGGGAGAAAGTAGAATAAAGTGTATCATTGACACTATCTTTTCATGTAGCTGCACATTTTCTTTATGCATAAGTTGTAGTCAAGTGGGATTGTGCAGTTGAATTAGTCAACTATGCCCACATTTTTCTCAACTCTTTTCCTATATAAGGAGGACCCTCATTTGTAAATATATATCTTTTTTATGCTTAGCAAAAAACTCTGCCAAATTTTTATCTCAATTAAGACTTTGTGCTTTTGATGTAAAAGTTGATTCAATGAAATAAAGATAGCAATTCGGTAGTTTCCAAAATTTGTGTTGGGCCAAATATTGTGATTGTGATTGGAATTATTCTTATGTCTAGTTCTCATAATCATTTCTTATGTACTTGAATATTTTTTGGTAAAATTGTGAATGCTTATGAAAGAGCTTTCTACTTATGTAGATATACTTTGTGCTATATATATATTTGGGAAATCTTTTGATAGTTAAGTGATTACGTAGGAAGCTTTATATTGCTAGTGATTAATTATAGTTTTTAGGAATCATTGATCATGTTTTTGAGAATTTGAGCTACAAGTCGTGATTGAAATTGTAATTATGGTAGTTAGTATAATTACATTCAAGTAAGACTTTGAGCTTACATGATTGTGAAGATATTGAAGAATCATTGTAATACATTTGTTAATTGTCAAGCTAGTAGTTGTAAGAAATACCAATAAGTGAAGGGAAAATAAAAGAATTCTGAAAAAAAATGAATTACATGCCCCGAAATTAAACTCGAATTTTATTTTACAAGTTGTTGAAATGCCAAAATTACACTAAGGAAACCTCCCCTTGCTGAGAGGAGAGACTCTGTCTCACCATAGCTATTTGTGAAATACATATTTTTTCATTGGTATGCTAGTGACAAAATATTCACCCAATATTTTTTTGGCGACTCTATTGGGTATACGATACACATCCAAGAGCCTCATGCTTTTGGTTGAAGTATACCAGTATCCTATTCATTGTAATTCTTTTTCTTATAATTTATCAAACTTTCACCAAGAATATGTAAAATGGTTGCTCAAGGTCCTTGGGCGAATACTTTTGGTCCGTTGAACCTGACTCTACCCTTACATGTTCTTCTTGATGGTTGGCGGAAGAAATTTCCCACATTTTTGGGACATGGTGCTCAACATCCTAATGAGCACATTGCTGCTTTTTATATTGCATGTGGTGTTTTAGGAGTTGAGCATGAAGATGTATCTATAAAGTTATTTATTGAAACCTTACACGGTGTAGCTGTTGATTGGTTTTACCATTTGCCAAATAACTCTATCATGGATTGGGATAGCCTCAAAACAAGGTTTAAGGCAAGGTTCAAACTTGCAGAAGATGTGCATGTGCTCTTGGGGCAATTGACTCAAATGAAGAAGGAACCACAAGAGCCCATATGGGAATTTGTTGCTAAATTCAAAAAGTTGAATAACCGCATCCCATTGCTTCTTAGCCTACTGCTATAAGTTTGAAGTGCTTATTTTTCAATGCTCAGTCACCTGAGGTGAGTTTCTTGTTGACAAGAGCAGTTCCAAGAGACCTTGCAGCTCCACAAACCTTAGTAGTTGAGGTTGAAGATGATCCTATCCTTGCAGGTAACATAAAGATAGAGACAATGGGTCCAAAGAAAACTCTTCTTTGGGATCATGGTCTACCAAGAGAGCAGATATCATGGTGCAAAGTTTGCATAATGAGTTGCTTGCCCTCAAAAAGTAAATAGCTCAAGGTATGTTTTCTTCCCCTTATGAAAACATTCCTAGGAGGCCATATCCAAATACTGCTCCTAGTTATGTAGCTAGAAATCAAGACAAGCTTCCTTCGCCACCAAAAAAAATTTCACTTGAGGCACCACCAACAAATGTAGTAGTGGACGACTCTGAATCTGAACAAAGTAATCTTTCTGGTCTATTCCAAGAGGAGGAAGCAGACATAGCTAGCGACTCTCAAATTTGGTTTATGCAGTTCCAGAAAGCTATTGAACAAAAAGAAAAGACCATGTTAGGTACCATGGAGGAGGACAATCACATCATGAGATGTGAAAAGGTGAACATGCATGAAGATCCCAGTCAAGTTGAAATGAATGCTTTCATTCTCCAAGGTCATGAACTTGGATGTATCTTGCATAAGAGACCTACCCTAGAAATTGATGAAGATATTTTCATGAGCACTATAGAAGAGTTTTGTTCAAGTCTTGTTGATGATTCTCTCCAATCAAAAGTGGTTGAACAACCTACTAAGGAGTACAATATAATCATGTTTTCATCTGAATCACACGAAGAAGATCATTTCGTTCAGCTTGAGGTTGTTATGGTTGAAATACCAGTTGTTCAATTTGTAGCTATATACACCTAAAAATGGTTTGAAGATAATTAATTAAATAAGAAATTATTTAATTAATCCCCCTTCCTAATTTAATTGAATTCATTAGCAATTTGATTGAATTCCCCCTTTCATCTACTTATTAATAAATCTGAGGATTTATTTAATAGGTTCATTTCAATAAGTCCCCTTTGATTAATTAATTCAAATTAATTAATCCCCCCCCCATCTAATTCATTTCTTCTAATCTCCTAATTAATTAAAACAAATCAATTTATGAGTTGTTGAAGATTAATTAGTCTTTTCCTATTATTTGAATTTTTAAATTCAAATTACCCACATGCCTCCTAACTTCTAACCACCTAACCTAACCATCCCTGTAATCTAACCCATTCTACCTAACCTTGAGTTTAACTAGCCCTATCCTATCTTTCACATTCTAACTATTGGCAAATGCACACTCCAATGCAAAATTGTAGGTGATTGAAGGTTTTGTCATTGATGGAAACCTTGCAATCATAGGACACCGACAAGACAAAGATACTGGCACCAGTACTAATAGACTCTACACCGGCATACAAAACACCGACAGTGAAAGGAAGGATACCGGCACCTTGGCCGACTTCAATTTTGTTTAAAATGTATTTTGTAATTAATTGTAAAATCATTGTAAGTCGACATGTTGAGCTGTAATATGACTCATATATGTATGAGATCATTTTGTAATAGGAAGGGTGTGAAATAGGATGCGAAATAAGAAGACCTAATATGCAAAATATTGGTTAAGGGTTTATGTTGTAGCAGAGCTTAAACCGGTACTAAATCTGGCATAGCAGATGCTGATCTGAAGCAGTACAAGACATTGGATTAGTATAATCCATTTTTGTAGGTTAGTGTGACTTATTTTGTAATTGAGTAGTGAGCTCTAGGAACTTGGCCTTCTTGCATGTGTAGGCCCCTATTGTAAGAGTAATATTCCCTTATTGGCCAGTAAGCAAATATTGTGGGTCACAAATCCCATTGAGGTTTTTCCCACACCAGGTTTCCTCGTTAAAATACTATGTTATGGTGTGCTTCTCATGTTTTTGTTATTGTTCTTAGTTATTGCATTATTTCTGGTTTACCAGTACATAGTTTTAATATGCTTTTCATGTTTTAAGTCAAGTAAATTTATATACTAGTTAGATACTGATTCACCCCCTCCCCCTCTCAGTGTCTTTGGGAATCCTAACAATTGGTATTAGAGCTTGGTCCTCTATTTTAGAAGCCTAACAACTTGAGGAAGATCTTGTCACCGGTAGAGATGGAAAACTTGAGAAAGCAATTGGAAACAACTCTTACAAACTATGATGTAGAAAAAGTGAAGAATATCAAACTTGAGGATGATCTGAAAGCTACTCAGGATATTATTCAAGCACTCCAAGAGAATTTTACTATTGCAAGGAACAAGAGGAGAGAAATTTGTGAAAAGATGCAGAATGAAGAAAATGAAAAGGAAACTCTTAATGATTTGATAAACAAACTAAGACAAGAAATCAATACAACAAAGAATGAGATGCAAGATATGACTATGAGATTCTGTAAAGAAATTGAAGACAGAAAGAAGAATGAAGAAGACCTGGTTAGAAGAATAAATGATGATGGAAATGAAAACACAAGACTCAGTCATGAAAATGATATGTTGAAGACAGATCTTATGCACACACAAAATGACAGAACTGAACTCATAAGACAGAAAGGAATCTTGGAGAGTGAACTAACTGCTGCAAATCAACACAAGGAGAAATTCAAGAAAAGTTCAGAAGAACTTGGTGACATGTTGAAGAATCAGAAACCTAATGGTGATACAAATGGCCTTGGCTTTGAAGTTGGTGAAAGCTCCGGTACTACAAACAATCATGATCATAGCAAACCGGTAAGACAACCTACTACTTACAAATTTAATGGCAAATGTTTTAACTATAACAAGTATGATCATAGAGCAAATCAGTGTAGATCTAGAAATTATCAGAATACTAATACACCCACCTGTCAATGTTCTAAATGCAACAAATTTGGTCATAATTCAAAGAATTGCAGAAAGAATGTAAGATGTTATATTTGTGGAAGATTTGGACACTTATCTAATCAATGCTGAACATATACTGGCATAGGATATGGGAAAGCTATTCAGAAGAACAATGTGACTTGTTATGCCTATAACAAAATTGGACATATTGCAAAATTTTGTAGAAGTAAGGCATCACCGGCAAATAACAAAGGTCCTAGTTTGAAAGGTAAAGAAAAGGTTGAAGAGGTAAAGCAAGAATTCTCAAAACAATGGATCAGAAAGTCAGATCTGAATGTTGATGGGAATACTCCTCCACTGGTAGAACAGAGTAACACTCCACTGGCAGGAGACTCTTCATCTAACTGAAGAAAAATCCTTTGGGGATTTAGCAACAAAATGGAAAACTTGCTATTATTCCCTTAGTTGATGGTGAGACGTTGAAATTGCTTCTATACCAGAAGATGACTTAAGTTGTGACTTAACCAGCAAGCATTAAATGTGGTAGTTGGAGAAAATAACATTATAAAGCAAGTGTTTTGGCTCCTTTTTCATTCACCAAGCATTCAAATCTTTGAGAGCGCAAAAATTCCCAAGCAAAGGCATTCTAAGTGAAGAAGTGAAGTAATCCATCAAAGCATTCATCCCTAAGGTAGATTGAGGTATTTATAGCTATGGAATCTTCATCCACTCGTGAATTTATTGCAAACCCTACTGTTGTTGAGGTTATTAAGTGCCCTAGACCCATTTTCAAACTGGTTCTCGAAATAGAAAAGAAAGATGATAGCATAGTTGCATTTTCTCAAATTCCTAAGGGAGTAGTATATGTTGAAGACCCTTGGATGTATATACATTGTCATATTGAGGAACTAGGTGATGATGAGATTAAGAATATTTATAAGTCTGTGATTTGTGATGAATCTGGAAATGTCAAGCCGGAACACAAAATAGTGGAAACCCTAGCTTTTTCTGAAATTCTTAGTATCCCAGTTTTTCCCAAGGATATCATAAGGATTGTGTTAAGTAGAGTACATGGTGAATTTTTTTGGTTGGACTCAATTCATAAAATCACAAAAGAAGCCATAAAAGATGTAACAGGGTTACCTTCCACCGGTAACAGACTTGGAAAAACAAAGAAGGTCTCAAATGACACAGTGACTAACCTAACTGGTGCAACATTTGATAAAAGGTCTTTAAGGGTAAATGATGTAAAAGACATTATTGTCATATTTATCAGTATGATTTAAGGTTATAAGGCTACACATGCAAATAGGTTAATTCAGTTTCTAACCTATGTATCAAAAGTGCCTATAATATGGTCAATGATAATGCAAGAATAGATATATGTGAATGACTTAAAGATGAGCTGATAGACAATTTGGGAAAGATTAAAGGATATAAGAAAGGAACATTCAAATTCGGAAACTTACTTGTTTGTTTGATGTTGTACATAACCAAACAAGTACCCAGTATTGGTGCTAGAGATTTTGGCTTTGACATCCCAGTAGGAGAACAACTATTAGATTTACTAAGCAATATGGGAGAGAATAGGGAGAAAGACATAAATGAGCATTTTCAAGCATTGAAGGCTTGAATGAAAACTAGAGTAAGATTGTCACAAGCTATTGTGGATAAGTATGAGAAAGAAATCTGTTTTGTGATCAAGAAAGATGAAATTTGGATGGAGGCAGTTATCCCTAGAACCATCTAGGTAACTGAAATGGGCTATGAAACAAATGACAACATCATAGAAACTTATGCAAAAGACCTCCTAGAAGTTCCTAAGGAACCGGAAGAGAAAGTGTTTGGTAGTGCTAAAACAATAGAAAGTACTATTCAATCTAGAAAAAGGGTTAAGAAAGTTGAAGCAACTATAAGAAAAGGAACTCAGTAGGCAAAGGCAATCAAGGAAGATGTTTTGAGACAAACTGGTATAAGTGAAAATGATTTGGAAGCACCTCAACTAGAAACTCATCTTTCACCGGTTGGAACTTCTTCTGAGAGTGATATAACGACAGTATTTAAAAGGGTTGAAAGGAAAAGAAAACCCCTATTGGTACCCTCTCCTACACCAAAAAGGACAAGACAAAAGCAACGGGCAGTAAAGCCTCCAGCGAAGAAAATGACTGCTAAGAAGAAGAAGGTGAAACAGACTATTGCTCCTCTAGACAAACTTCTTAGCGAAATTACAGAGGATCGTAAGCTAAAGAACATAAACAAAATATACAATACACTATCAGGTGATGATAAGGAAAGCATAGAGAACAATGTAATTCTACACCTAGATATATACAAGAAATTTTGGTGCAAATTGTTGATGAAATTCTAAATGACTTGTATAGGAGATTAGAAGTTAGAAGATTAGCCATTGTTGAACTGGATAAAAAGATTAACATTAAAAAATTAATGGCAGTGCATCCAGTTAACTCACCTGATGAAATAGACAAATTAATCAGTGAGGCTAACTAGACAGTATTTTCTACTACTCGCCGACATGTAGCACTAATGGCTGGCAGAGTAACTAAAGTATCGGAGGAAACAACAGATGGATGGGATATATTCTTTGTGGAAAAAGAAAAAGAGGAAGAATTACTTAGGCCAAAAACTATCAAAGTATATCAAAAGGACATAGATAAGGGGAAAGGTACAATAGGTGGACCACCAAGCCTAAAAATAACTAACAATATGCCCCCATCTCTTTCAGATACTCCACTGGTAGACACTACTATCAGACAACCGGCCACAAAGAGTATGGAAACTCTGATAGAGGATACAAATCCTAATTTTGAAATTTTGTATACAGTAAATGTAGACACACAGGAAGTTAATGTTTTCGTTGACAGAGAAACCATTGAGGACAAAGTGAAAAATGTGACTACTGTGTCACTGGCTGTAGAGGTTGAGATGAACATAGAAAAACCTACACAGATAGAGCAACCGACAAAGGATACCACAGAGAAACCAGCAGATACAACAGAAAAACCATCTAAAGAACTGGAAAAAGAGAGTTCAGAGGTACAAACTGAGACTACATCTGAGAAACCGGCAGTTAAAAGCTTAGAGAAACCCTCTAAGACATAGAAAGAGAAACCAAAATAGGTACAGGTTGAAGCACAGGTTCAGACAAACACAGTTCCACCGGCCCAAACTGAAAAGCAAAAACCTTTGTTTGTGGAAATGCAAACACAAACTGACCTACCAGAGGTTGAATCAAGTAAAGTAATTACCACAACTGGTAGCATGGCTATTATAAAGAATGTTGGGCAAACATCTGGTACATCTATGGTAGAATTCAGACCTACAAATGTAACAAAGGTCTTGTTAGATTCAATAAAGAAGATCACAGAATGCAATGCACAAGCTTATAAGGCTATTGATGATACAATTCCAATTCTTAAATTGATTGCACCAAAGTGCACAATTGATAATAAGGATTCTTTAGGACAACTAGACACATTGTCTAAGTTCATCACTGGTAACTTATTGACTATTGATCAAATAAATGAGGATACATTTAAGGAAAGGATGATAAAGGAAAAAGAGAAATTATTTGAGGATATTGTAAATAAGAACAAGGAGAAAATGGATACTCTATTACCAGAACTTGGAGAAATAATTCTTGACTCTAAGAAACTGTACAGGGACACCTATAAAACAAATATTTTGACAGAGGATCTTGACAAGGAGATCAGCAAAGCACAAGATAAGATAAACAATATTACTGACAATGTGATAGGTGCATTGGATTCATTTTTGGAGTTAGAGAAGAAGATTGCAGAGTAAGAGGAGAAAATCAAGAAGTTAGAAAATGACAAACATGGAATAAAGGATAAAGCAAAGGACTTAAAATGCAGACTTATTCCAAGACTTGAATACCTTATTTCTTTGAGAAAAGAAATATCTAAGGCTCTGGTTCTTGGACTGAAGACACCAGAAGAGCAAACACACATACTCACCGGTACTGTTCAAAGAAATCAAGAGGCAATAAATGAAAGCAAAACATTTAGTAATGGTATAAATTTGATCTTGACAAATATATTTTAGATTGTAACCCACCGGCTAAAAGAATCTAGGTAGGACTCCACTGACACCAAATAACAAATTTTGAAGAAAGGACATCATCTGCTTAGGGGGAACATACATTTTTTTTTGGCACACAGGTTTGGTAAGACAATTTTAGCAGACTATTTTTGGATATAACTTTGGACACTTTTTTCTCATGAGTGTTGCCATCAATGCCAAAGGGGGAGATTGTTGGCAAATGCACACTCCAATGAGAAATTGTAGGTGATTGAAGGTTTTGTCATTGATGGCAACCTTGCAATCATAAGACACAAGCAAGACAAAGATACCAGTACCAGCACCAACAGACTCTACATCGGTATACAGAACACCAGTAGTGAAAGGAAGGATACCAGCACCTTGGCCGACTTCAATTTTGTTTAAAATGTATTTTGTTATTAATTGTAAAATCATTGTAAGCCAACATGGTGAGTTGTAATATGACTCATATATGTATGAGATCATTTTGTAATAGGAAGGGTGTGCAATAGGATGCAAAATAAGTAGACCTAATGTGCGAAATATTGGTTAAGGGTTTATGTTGTAGCAGAGCTTAAACTGGTACTAAATATGGCATAGCAGATGCTGATCTAAAGCAGTACAAGACATTGGATTAGTATAATCCATTTTTGTAAGTCAATGTGACTTCTTTTGTAATTGAGAAGTGAGCTCTAGGCACTTCGCCTTCCTACATGTGCAGGCCCCTATTGTAAGAGTAATATTCCTTTATTGGCTAGTAAGCAAATATTGTGGGTCACAAATCCAACCGAGGTTTTTCCCACACCAGGTTTCCTCATTAAAATACTATGTTATGGTGTGCTTCTCATGTTTTTTTTATTGTTCTTAGTTACTACATTATTTATGGTTTACCGGTACATAGTTTTAATATGCTTTTCATGTTTTAAGTCAAGTAAATTTATATACTAGTTAGATACTGATTCACCCCCCCTCTCAGTATCTTTGGGAATCGTAACACTAACCTCCTTATCTTAACCTCCTATGGTGTGGATATTCTCCCCTTGAGACACATGGCACTTTGGCCACATGTCTCCTCTCTTGGACACTTGCCCTCTTATGAGAAAGGCTCCTTGACAGTTGTCACCATAGAGATGACAAGTGTCCCTTTCTCCAACCTCTTCTCCAACCTCCTCCAATTTTACCCCTAATATCTTCAGACTCAATCTTGACCGTTGATTCCTGCCACCTCACCCCTGGCCTTGGAAATGCTATAAATATCCCCCATTTTGGAGCACAAAGGATCCCATCTCATATCAATTTAGGCATTGTTACTATTGTTGGTATTTTGGTATGGTTTTGTCATTGATGTCAACACCTACTAAAACTCTAGCACTTTGGAGAATCATCAACATTCACTGGCAAGCAAGTGACTCATGCACAGTCACCAGTATCTGGTACACCAGAAAGATATAATGTTCACCAACACTTGGAATGATATGGAAAACACTTGGTTGTGTCGAAGACATTGTGTGGACACTTTGTTTTGGAGTTTTGTTTATTGGTACATTAGCATTCGCATATTTGATGTTACCAGCAAATAGGTCTAGGTTACATCGGCAGGTTTATCTTTTCCAAATCAGCATGGCACGCTATGGAGATGATTAATTATTGTTGTAAATGCATTAAGCCAACATGTTGAATTGGTTATTGCATCAAATATTGTATTTTTTGTAAAATGTTTTTATTGTAATATCTTGTAGAGCCGACCTACTAAAATTGGTCTTAGGTTATGGTATAAATGTAAGATCTTATTTGTAAGATCAAATGTGTAATGTGAAAAAGGATTGTGTGAAGGTATATGCGAGAATAGGCAAAGCTATACATGCAAACATCATTTGAAGATTGAAGGAGGGTTTTTGTGAAGACAATCAAAACTACACCGGTACTGAATCTAGAATATGAAGATGCTATTTTGTGCAGTACATTCTTATTAGATTTAACCATCCAACTGTAGTTAGTGTGACTCCCATCTTGTGTTTAAGCAGTGAGCTCTAGGTGCTCGACTTTTCTGCATGTGCAGACCCCATTTATGTACACTTACTATCTGCAGTAGTATCATCTGATTGTGGGTAAGGTTTCCCACCATGGTTTTTTACCCTTATAGGGTTTCCACGTCCAAATATTGGTGTTATGTGTTGTGTATGACTTTGTCTTTATGTTTCATGCACTAATCCTTACCGGTATAGCAATTAACTGTTAAAACTATCTACCGGCATATTGAACTGGTTTACCGGTATTAAGCATTAAGTTGGTTAAGTTGTTTTTGGTTTTAATTTATTTGACAACTGATTCACCCCCCCCCCTCCACCCTCTCAGTTGTCTCTGGGACCTAAAAATTGGTGTGAGAGCCTTGTCCTCTTTTGTAGAAGTTTAACAGCTTGAGGAGATCCAATGTCTACTAACTATTTCAGGAAGGACAGTCCTAAACTTGATGGAACCAACTATGGCATATGGAAGATTAGAATGGAGACACATCTAAATTGCATTGAAAAGGACATCTGGGAAGTTACAGAGAATGGTTATACCTGCTCCTACGCAGAGTCAACCCACTCCACCCAACTTGACTAAAGATGAGGAAAATGATTGCAAAGCAAGAGAAGCACTTTTGAGTGCATTATCAGATCAACAAATCATGGGACTATTAGATAGCTCTACTGCTAAAGCTATTTGGGATCATTTGGAAACACTGAATGAAGGATATTCCACAGTCAAAATTGCAAAACTTGAAAGCTTTCAGGTGAGGTATGAACATCTGAAAATGGAAGAAGATGAAAGGATTTCTTCTTTTATGGAAAGAGTAAATGAGATTGTTTTGGGTATTAAATATTATGGAGGAACCTTAAGTGAGGATGAAATTGTTTCAAAAGTTTTAAGAGGATTCCCACCGGCCTATAAAATGAAAGTCACTGCTATAAATGAGTTAAGAACAATGCCTTATACATCAATAACTAGGGATACATCGATTGGGAAACTTTCAGCTTTTGAAATTGAAGAATTTAGTCTTGCTACTACTATAAAGATAGATTTGGCCTTTAAAGCATCAACATCATTTGACAAATTTGATTGGAAAGCCTTTTATGCAAGAGAACTTGAAGAAAGCAGGAAAGAGAATGAAGAACTTGAAGCACTATTTGCAAGGAAAATTCCTAAAGGTCTAGTTGGAAGTAAGTATGAAGGTAAAGCACCCTTTAAATGTTTTAACTGCAATAAGATTGGTCATATGGCTTCAAGATGCCCTGATAGACATGTTAGACTAAGAGAAGAAGCTAGAAGAACATACAAGCCTAACCCTGAATATCAGAGATATAGATTTAAGAAGAATAAAGACAAATCTTGTTACATTGTTGATGAAGGTGTGACTGATGATTCTGGTGAGGATCCGGTAGACAATGGATGGGTTTTTGTTGCTACAACAAAAGATCAACCAGCACCTACTACTCAATCGGTAGAACATGACTTGGAAGCTAAAGTTGAAGTAAAGGATGAATGGATAATTGATTCAGGATGCTCACATCATATGATAGGAGACAAAGGTAAATTCTTGAACTTTCAAGAATACAATAGAGGCTTAGTGAGATTTGGAGATGACAAAGCTTGTTTAATCAAAGGTAAGGGTACAATATCTCTTGATGGTAAGCATAACACTGACAATGTTTACTATGTTGAAGGATTAAAGCATAATATTTTGAGTGTTGGTCAATTAGTTGAGAAAGGATTGCAGTTACAATTTAAAAATGTAAAATGCAAAATCATGAACAGAACTGGTTTGGAAATTGCAATCGGTAATCAGACTAGAGGTAATATCTTTCATTTGAATAATAGTGAAAAGACATGCTTGATTGCACATATAGATGAAAGTTGGCTATGGCGTAAAAGACTCTATCATGTAAACTTTGATTGCATGGTGAAAATCAGTACTACTAAGGCGGTTAGAGATTTGCCTAAAATTGTCAAACCTCATAATACAGTATGCAAGGAATGTCATTTTGGAAAACAAGTTAGAGCTAGTTTCAAAAGTATTCCAGAAAAATCCAATAATGCTCTTGATTTAATTCAAACTGATTTATGTGGTCTACCTAGAACTAAAAGATTACAAGGTGATAGATATTTTATGCTAATCATTGATGACTACTCTAGAATGTGTTGGGTTACTTTTCTTAGAGAAAAATCATAAGCACTTGGAAAGTTTAAATTGTTCAAAGCAATGGTTGAAAATGAAACCGGTAAGAAAATCAAATGTTTAAGATCAGATCAAGGAGGTGAATTTACATCTAAGGAGTTTAATACATTCTGTGAAGTAAATGGAATCAGAAGATAGCTATCAGCACCTTGGACACCACAGCAGAATGGAGTTGTTGAAAGGAAAAATAGAACTATCTTGGATGCAGCAAGAAGTATGTTATCAGAAGCAAACCTACCACATGTATATTGGAGTGAAGCAGTCAGTACAATGGTCTATACATTCAACAAAGTTCACATCAAAGGCGAAACTGGTAAGACCCTTCATGAACTATGGTTTGGTAATACTCCTACTCTTAAATATTTCAAAATATTTGGAAACAAATGTTACATCAGAAGAGATGAGTATATTGGGAAATTTGATCCTAGAAGTGATGAAGGAATATTTCTTGGTTATTCATCTAAGAGCAAGGCATATAGATTTTTTAACCAAAGATTGCAGAAAATTGTTGAAAGTACAAATGTAAAGATTGATGAACAATTCAAAGGAACTTCAAGGTATATAGACTCTGAACCGGCAACAAAAATTCTGACAAATGAACCTACTCTGAATCCACCGATACAAAATGAAGATCTAGTTACCCCAGTAACATCTAAGGATTCCACAGTAACTGAGGAACAACAACAAACAAAGACACCCTGGTATGTAAGACTGAATCATTCTGAAGATCAGATAATTGGAAACAAGTTTAAAGGAGTTATGACAAGAGGAAGATTGGCAAATGAAGAGGTATGTCTTATTTCTCAAATTGAACCATCAGCTGTTAATGAGGCATGTGAAGATAAATTTTGGATTAAAGCTATGGAAGAAGAATTAGAACAAATTGAGAAAAATAACACTTGGACATAAGTTCCCCGGCCTAAAGATAAAAATGTAATTGGAACCAAATAGGTATTCAGAAACAAACTTAATGAAGATGGTAAGGTTGTCAAAAATAAAGCAAGACTAGTGTGTAAGGGATATTCTTAGAAGGAAGGCATTGATTACAATGAAACCTTTGCACCGGTAGCTAGAATTGAGGCAGTCAGATTATTTTTGGCTTTTACAGCACATAAGAACTACAAAGTATATCAAATGGATATTAAATATGCATTTTTGAATGGAGATCTTGAAGAGGAAGTCTACATTGAACAACCTGATGGACTTTCTTTGACAAATGACAATGATATGGTTTGCAGGTTAAGAAAAGATTTGTATGGATTGAAGCAAGCTCCAAGAGCTTGATATGCAAGATTGGATAAGTATCTTTTGAAGATTGGTTTTACTAAAGGAAATGCAGATATCAATTTATATTATAAAGTGACTAATGATGATATCTTGATTATAGAAGTATTCGTTGATGATATAATCTTTGGAGGAGAAGATGGATTATGTAAATAATTTTCTATTAAGATGCAACAAGAATTTGAAATGTCTATGATTGGAGAAATAGAATTCTTTTTAGGATTGCAGATTTCACAAACTGATAAAGGTATATTCTTGAGTCAATCCAAGTACTTAAAAGAGTTGCTAAAGAAATTTGGGATGGAGAACTCTAAACTGGTAAGCACACCTATGACAACAAATGACAAATTTATCACTAAGGAATGAATCTACACCTCTTAATCCAACTAGATACAAATCTATGATAGGAGGTTTACTATATTTAACACAAAGGAGACCTGATATTATGAATGTGATGAATACTAAGAGGGGGGGTGAATTAGTATGCCAAAAATCCTTGCACTTAAACACTTTGCAAGACTAACAGTAAACCGGTAAAACAGTTTAACAGACAAACCGGTTAACAAACATGCAAACCAAATAGCCAATAATGCATTCACCCACAGAAGCACAAACACCATAACACAATAGATTTTGATGTGGAAACCCAAATGGGAAAAACCATGGTGAGATGAAACTCACAAGTAACTATCTGTAGAATAGGAACCAGACCGGTTAAGGTCTTACAATGTTCTTTACCAGAACAGATCCTATTAGGAATCTCAATCTCTGTTAGGAGATAAGTCTAATTAAAGACTACCTTGCTAGAGGATTTCAGATCCATAGATGTGACCCACCTTGTTAGAGGATTTACAAAAGGCTTTTGGGCCTACCCGGTTAAGGGCTATAGACTTGTCAAAGATGTGAGTAATCAACAAGCATTTGATTTATTTAATAGCACAGACTACTCGGTTAGATCCTTGATAGCTCATTCTTAATGCACTCCTGCATTACATCAATCTTCTACACATTCATATTCTTTCCAACTCCTCAACCACCTTAAACCCTAGCAACAATATAAACTTTTGTTGCGACCTCATCAACAACATAAAACCCTAAACATGATGTCCTTATAAAGGAACCTAATTTCATGTCGGTCCAATAGGATTACATTACAATTTCCTAGGTTCAATGAACCTAGACCAACTTGGTAACATGACACAAAAAGCACTGTTAATGTGTCGGCACCGACAAACAATCGATGGATGGTAACTCATCACAAAATTTTGGCTGGTAACTCATCATAGAGTATTACTGGTTCATACAAAATGCCGGTTGCCGGTTTGACAAAAATGAAGACTGGTAAAAATGTGTTATGCTGCTTTGGTCCTTCATACCACTTGGGGTCAACATGTTGTTTCAGACCAGGAAACACATTCTGCAAAACATCAATAGTCTAAGGACTATAATTCAACATACCGGTTGGAACAAATACCAGTTGTGTTGTAACTCATATATATAAAGGGGATCTCAATGCAAGTGTGTGTCCATCAATGACAATCACAACATAAACATCAAAAAAGGAAACAATCTCCCCCTTTGGCATTGATGGCAACACTTAGGAAAATAAAATTCTGACATCTAAGTGTTTTACAACAAAATCATGCCATTAGCAAAATTGCTCCCCCTAAGCATATACACTATCCTTTGTCAATACAATGTATAACAATTTTGCATAAAGAGAATAAACATTGACATATTCAGAGCATATAATCAAAATTTTGATTACCAGATACTTCTCCAAATAGAATTCTACTCCCTCTTTGCCAACAATGACAAAGTACTGCTGAACAACCCTATTTTCATTTGATATTAAAAATAATAAAAGTTTATGACAACAAGGAATGATACTTGTCAAAAACAGATTTAAAGTCCTGCAAGAATTGTTTCATCAACAAAGACCAGGACTAATGTAGGGAGGTGGCTACTTCTTGCTCTGTCTACATCAGGAAGACCTGTTCTTCCATGGCATCAATTGTGCTCATCTCCTTTGTAACAGTTAAGGCATCCAGGTTCAGATGGCACTTCTAAAGAATTTGCAACCGCGGGAGTAGAACCAGTTGTAGCTCCTACAAATCTCTAGACCGAGTGTTGATCTCTTGCTCCATCTTTGTTGACTAGATGTGAAACCGGTGAACGGTTTGCCCATAAGTTGTAAAGGAATCATAAGGCGGCTTGAATGTGCTCAAGTAGGACTGCAAGTCCTTTT
Source organism: Cryptomeria japonica (assembly GCF_030272615.1). Classification (NCBI taxonomy): domain Eukaryota; kingdom Viridiplantae; phylum Streptophyta; class Pinopsida; order Cupressales; family Cupressaceae; genus Cryptomeria; species Cryptomeria japonica. Next base: position 81,266,259 of record NC_081410.1, on the reverse strand, counting down.
CAAGTTTTTGCTTTTCAGCTAGCACATCATCATAGAACATATGGGGTTGGTAGATCTTGCTGAGTAGCAAATTCCCCTCATCTAGAGCGTCCCTTATATCCTTTTGTTCTTTCTTCAGTTCAGCCCGGAGCTCATTTAATTTCTTCACCAGAGCTATATTACGAGATTTTTTATGCTCCTTCTTGACATTGGCCTCTGTTGCCACTTCAAGGCTCTGTACTTGATCATCCACTACAATGCGTAGGAGCTTGAGTTTAGCAAGTGATGAATTAGTGTTGGGAAAGTTTGTGTTGGGTATCAAACTGGTAAGCGTATCCACAACTGCTTGAATTACATCCTGCTCCTTCTTCCGTCAAATGATTCCAAGGCGCTCTTGAGCTACCTTGATGCTCTGCATTAGCTCCATTTCACTTGCAGACTGGAGATCGATAGGACTAGTGAGATCAACTGATTTAGCTTGACTCCCGGTTGCCTTCAGAGTCTCCATCTGGGTGCTCTTCTCTACTTCTCCTATCTTGTCATCTTCAGCTTTCTTCTTCTCCACTTCTCTCCTCTTGTCTGCTTCCTTGTCCTCCTCAACCTTTTTCTTTTCTGCTTCCTTCTTCTTCCCCTGTTCCTTATCTTCCTCTTCCTTCTTCTTCCTTTCTGCTTCCTTCTTCTTCTTTTCTTCTTCTTTCTTCTTTTTCTCTTCTTCATCCTTCTTCTTCTTCTCTTCTTCATCTCTTTTCCGCTTCTCTTCTTCATCCTTTTTCTTCTTCTCCTCTTCATCTTTCTTCTTCTTCTCCTCTTCATCTTTCTTCTTCTCTTCTTCATCATTTTTCTTCTTCTCCTCTTCATCTTTCTTCTTCTTCTCCTCTTCATCTTTCTTCTTCTTCTCTTCTTCATCCTTTTTCTTCTGCTCTGCATCTTCCTTTGCAACTTCCTGTCTATCGTTGGCTTGCTTATCAACCTATTTATCCTGTTGCTCCTACCTTGTTGCCTCATATGGTGTTTCCTAAGTAACATCCTCAACATCCAAAGCATCGACATTAATGGTGTCGATCAGTTCAACAACCGGATTTCCTTCATCATCAAATACTTCATCTGGTTTAGATATAATCGGTTCTTCTTCAGCTTGTCGGTTGGCTAGACGCGCTTTGTGATTTTGGATAGCAGTTCTCATATACATATGAGTGTCTTTTTCAACATCATCAACTCTACCTTCTAATAGCTAGAGTCTTCTTCTTCTAGTGAAGAAGAGTCCTTTATTTTGGTCAATAACATCAAACAATTCAGAATTTGACAGGTTGGGAAAGTACTGTGCAAAAACTTTCTCCCTGATTTCCTGTTCCTTTTCTATGGCAATGTGCCATCTATTATCTAATGGTGTATATAAAGAATCTTGTGTCTGAGACTTAATCTCTAAGGGCGACCGGTCATTAGCACATAAATACTGAATTATTTTTTTTTCAACCGCTTCCTTTTCATCATCATTAAAGTTGTCAAAACACTCAATTAAGTCATTTAGCACTTTCCTTTTAATATTCTTTATTGTTCTTTGACAATGTGTCAAAGGTTTGTAGGAAGAGATATCTATATTTACCGGTGCAGAAGATGTCGGTTCAATCTTTGTTTTCCTCTTTGCTTTGCATGTTTTCTTTGGCTTTTCCTCAGACGTAGTTTCTTCTGAGTCTAGAGAGGTATTCCTTGTCTTCCTCTTTCTCTCGAGTACTTTAGCCAGTGCAGCTTCCAGTTTCTTCTTCGCTGTTGACCACTTGGTCACTTTTGGAGTTGTAGTAGTAACTGGTGCAGATGCTGCAGGCACTGCCTTTTCCTTCTATACTGACAGTTCTTTTTCTTTCATTGCTGGTGGTTCCTCAACTGGTGGTATCCTCTCTAGCTAGGTGTTGGTTCTCTTCTCCTTAGGATCAAGAGGTGAGGCAATAAAGGTAGAGGCATACCCTTTGAGCATATCGTACATCACCTCATAGCCCATTAGCTCCACTTCTTCCTGTCTAGGCTCAACAACATCCATTATGCATTGATCCACCTTGATGGTGAAATAGATTTCATCCTCGTATTTTTTGACGATGTCACCTGATATCCTCAGTCTTTGGCTCATTTTCCTTCTGAATTCATCAAAATACTTGTTCAGAAAATTAGGGTTGTCGGTTCCAATTGCGTCAATGCTTTCCTTAATTTGCTTAGTCACCGATTGGTCACCAGACCATTGGACATCTCCTACTCCTAGAAAGTATCCTTGGAAATAGAAGAACAACCCAACCAGTAGTTGTCCAAACTTGAACCTAAGTGCATTATCCTGTTTGATCAATTTTAGATTCAATAGGAATTGTCTCTGCATACCGGTGCATAGATCAAATGATGCATCCTCCTTTATCATCCGGTAAGCGGTATTTACCACTGTAGCAGATACAGAGTTAATTCTGTTGGCTGAGAATGTCCGGTATCCAATCACCATACATGCATACTTAACCAAATCATCCTTGATAAAATTTGTTTTCATGCCTCGTGAGTCAAATCATCCTTGATAAAATTTGTTTTCATGCCTCGTGAGTCGCTCACTGAACCGATGAGCTTGGACATTTTAGTTTTGCTTACTGTCCTCAGGGCTGGCACTTCCCCTGTGTTGTAGAATCCAATGACTGCATGAATTGCCTGCATCATGATGTCATGTGTTCTCTCCAAGTACATCTTATCACCATGGACTCTCCTTAGAATGAACCTTATATGATCCTCTGTGAAATCTTCCAGGAAGTAAACAACATTGTGGAGCTTTTTCTTCTGCAAAATATTAAACTCCAATTTGATCTTCTTGTCTTTTCCACAAAATAAGCCTAACTGGGTGTGGATAGCTAGAGACCCTAGGTCTTCTATCTTCTAATCTATGTATTCAAAAATTCCCTCTTCTACTATCACACCAGTCAGCACTTGTGATAGGGAATTATACTTGGACTTCCTTTGAATAAAACTTGTAGACTCGACAGATGCACTAGAACTGGTATGAGATGCGGAAGCCATCATAGAAATCTTAAGAACTCAAGAAATGCCTTTTGAAACATGTGAAATTAGGGCTTGCCGATTCTACTTCACTTCACACTCCGTCGGTTGCTAAATAACCACTTTGTGTTCTCCACTTGACCCTTTCCACTTTGAATTGGAATCTCCTTCTCGGTTTCTCAATTTCTCAAAATTTCTGCTCAAATCGCCTTTTTGTCGCTCTACTCTTAGAAATAACTTTTCTGTGCTTGAAAACTGATAGTGAGAAATGATTTGAAAAATGCTTTTAAACATATTCCTCACCTACCGTCATTAATGCTCCTCCATTAGGGCATAAACCCTAATTTGCCTTTTTACCATTTTCGGTCTTCTGCCAACAATAGGTATCACATACCGGTTAAGGACTTTTACTGGTGTAAACCAGGGGTTTGAAACATTTTGTCGTTTGCTCCCCCTAAGGTTTTTGAAGCTTAGTTTGCCGGTTCCATGATTTCCACACTAGGTGTAGAAACTGGTTCCTCTTGTAACACCGTTGGTTTCTCCTTCCAGATTTTGTTCATGTCCACTTGAACAGTGTCAACATCAATGTTTCCTTCTAGAGTAAATAGTATATCATCAGATATGTTCTTTCTTGATCTACAGAATCTGGCAATGTGACCTGGTTTGTTGCAGTGATAATAGACCAATCCAGGTGCTCTCCATGGTCCATTGTTCAGCTTTCTATTCTTCCTTCTGCATGTTGCAGCAGTGTGACCATGACCATGATAGATCATACAATTTTCTCTCCATTCGGTTACTGCTTGACAACCATCGCTTCTTGACAGATGATTGAAGGCATTAGGCCAGTTGTGATTCCAGTTCACAAAAGGTTTAGGACTAGTTCCTTGGGTCCTCTGAGGATATCTTCCAGTGTTATTCATAACAGACATACATTCAGATGCTCTATGCCCATACTTGTTACATGCATAACAGTTACCATCAAATATAGAGGATCTAGGCTTATCATTTAGGAAATAAGGAAAATTGTTGTAAGCCTTACTCCTACACACATTTGCAGAATGTCCTTCTTTAAGACAGTTAAAGAAAATGGGTTTAAACTTTTGCTTACCTTTATCCTTCAATGTGGGTTGTTTCTTTGATGTTTCAGCATTTGTACCAGAGGTCTCACCTTCCTCATGACCGGAATAACCAATTCCATTGGTATTCTTGATTGGTTTGGCAAATTCAAGCTTTTGCTCTAGCTTGATAGTGCTCTTGTTGAACTTAGCAAGTATTTCCTTTGACTCAAAGAGTTCTTGGGAAATAGGAGCATTTGTTTCCAACAGGTTTTCATTCTCAGAGATGGCAGTGTTCAGTTCTCCTTGCATGTCTTCCTTTTCCACTTTGCTTGCATGGAGTTGAGCATTTAGGGCACTCATCTCTTGTTTCAGCTTGGAGATCTCATGATCTCTTTCTTTCACTAGATCTTCAGCTTTCCTCCAGTTCTTAAGCTCTTGACACATCCGGATAGTCTGTCCTTCCAACTCCTTTCTCAGGTTGGAGTTTGATTCATTCAACTTATTTACTTCAGCAATTAGGGATTCCATGTCTTGTTCATCTGAAGAACTATTTTCAGATAGCTCCATCAATTTTTCAGCATGTTCTCTCCTTTTTGCTTGAGATGCCTTGTATTTGACCATAAGATCATCATAGGCTTGCTTAGATTGAGTGAGATGGTGGGTAAGTTCCCTCAAAGGGTATTCCCCCATATCTCTTTCCAAGTGGTTAAACTTATAGAAAGGTAGGCTCTGATACCAATTGATGAATACTAAGAGGGGGGGTGAATTAGTATGCCAAAAATCTTTGCACTTAAACACTTTGCAAGACTAATAGTAAACCAGGTAAATAGTTTAACAGACAAACCAATTAACAAACATGCAAACCAAATAGCTAATAATGCATTCACCCATAGAAGCACAAACACCATAACACAATAGATTTTGATGTGGAAACCCAAATGGGAAAAACCATGGTGAGATGAAACTCACAAGTAACTATTTGTAGAACAGGAACCAGACCGGTTAAGGTCTTACAATATTCTTTACCAGAACAGATCCTGTTAGGAATCTCAATCTCTATTAGGAGATAAGTCTGATTAAAGACTACCTTGCTAGAGGATTTCAGATCCATAGATGTGAACCACCTTGTTAGAGGATTTACAAAAGGTTTTTGGGCTTACCCAGTTAAGGGCTATAGACTTGTGAAAGATGTGAGTAATCAACAAGTGTTTGATCTATCTAATAGCATAGACTGCTCAGTTAGATCCTTGATAGTGCATTCTGAATGCACTCCTACATTACTTAAATCTTCTACACATTCATATTCTTTCCAACTCCTCAACCACCTTAAACCCTAGCAACAATATAAACTTTTGTTGTGACCTCATCAACAACATAAAACCCTAAACATGATGTCCTTATAAAGGAACCTAATTTCATGTCGGTCCAATAGGATTACATTACAATTTCCTAGGTTCAATGAACCTGGACCAACTTGGTAACCTGACACAAAAAGCACTGTTAATGTGTCGGCACCGACAAACAATCGGTGGATGGTATTTCATCACAAAGTATTACCAGTTCATACAAAATGTTGGTTGCCAGTTTGACAAAAATGAAGACTGGTAAAAATGTGTTATGCCGCTTTGGTCCTTCATACCGCTTGGGGTCAACATGCTACTTCAGACCACAAAACACATTCTGCAAAACATCAATAGTCTAAAGACTATAATTAAACATACCAATTGGAACAAATACTGGTTGTGCTCTAACTCATACATATAAAGGGGATCTCAATTCAAGTGTGTGTCCATCAATGATAATCACAACATAAACATCAAAAATGGCAACAATCTCCCCCTTTGGCATTGATGGCAACACTTAGGAAAATAAAATTTTGACATCTAAGTGTTTTACAACAAAATCATGCCATTAGCAAAATTGCTCCCCCTAAGCATATACACTATCCCTTGTCAATACAATGTATAACAATTTTGCATAAAGAGCATAAACATTGAGATATTCATAGCATATAATCAAAATTTTGATTACCAGATACTTCTCCAAATAAAATTTTTCTTCCCCTTTGCCAACAATGACAAAGTACAGCTGGACAACCCTATTTTCATTTGATATCAAAAATAATAAAAGTTTATGACAACAAGGAATGATACTTGTCAAAAACAGATTTAAAGTCCTGCAAGAATTGTTTCATCGACAAAGACTAGGACTCAAGTAGGGAGGTGGCTACTTCTTTCTCTATCTGCATCTGGGAGACCTATTCTTCCATGGCATCAATTGTGCTCATCTCCTATGTAATAGTTAGGTCATCCAGGTTCAGATAGCACTTTTGAGGAATTTGTAACCGTGGGAGTAGAACCAGTTGTAGCTCCTGCAAATCTCTAGACCAAGTGTTGATCTCTTGCTAAATCTTTTTTGACTAGATGTGAAACAGGTGAACGGTTTACCCGTAAGTTGTAAAGGACTCATAAGGCGGCTTGAATGTGCTCAAGTAGGACTACAAGTCCTTTTCAAGTTTTTGCTTTTTAGCTAGCACATCATCATAGAACATATGGGATTGGCTGATCTTGCTGAGTAGCAGATTCCCCTCATCTAGAGCATCCCTTATATCCTTTTTTTCTTTCTTTAGTTCATCCCGGAGCTCATTTAATTTCTTCACCAGAGCTATATTAAGAGGATTTTGATGCTCCTTCCTGACATTGGCCTCTGCTGCCTCTTCAAGGCTCTGTATTTGATCATCCACTACTGTGCATAGGAGCGTGAGTTTAGCAAGTGATGACTCAGTGTTGGGAAGGTTTGTGTCGGGTATCAAACCGGTAAGTGTATCCATAGCCACTTGAATTACATCCTACTCCTTCTTCTATCAAATGATTTCAAGGTGCTCTTGAGCTACCTTGATGCTCTGCATTAGCTCCGTTTCACTTGCAGACTGGAGATCGATAGGACTTGTGAGATTAGCTGATTTAGCTTGAATCTAGGTTGCCTTCGGAGTCTCCATCTGGGTGCTCTTCTCCACTTCTCCTGTCTTATCCTCTTCTACTTTCTTCTTCTCCACTTCTCTCCTCTTCTCCACACCCTTTTCCTCCTCAGCCTTTTTCTTTTCTGCTTCCTTCTTCTTCTTTTGTTCCTTATCTTCCTCTTCCTTCTTCTTCCTTTCTGCTTCCTTCTTCTTCTTTTCTTCTTCTTGCTTCTTTTTCTCCTCTTCATCCTTCTTCTTCTTCTCTTCTTCATCTTTTTTCTTCTTCTCTTCTTCATCCTTTTTCTTCTTCTCCTCTTCATCTTTCTTCTTCTTCTCCTCTTCATCTTTCTTCTTCTTCTCTTCTTCATCATTTTCTTCTTCTCCTCTTCATCTTTCTTCTTCTTCTCCTCTTCATCTTTCTTCTTCTTCTCTTCTTCATCCTTTTTCTTCTGCTCTGCATCTTCCTTTCCAACTTCCTGTCTATCGTTGGCTTGCTTATCAACCTATTTATCCTGTTGCTCCTACCTTGTTGCCTCATATGGTGTTTCCTAAGTAACATCCTCAACATCCAAAGCATCGACATTAATGGTGTCGATCAGTTCAACAACCGGATTTCCTTCATCATCAAATACTTCATCTGGTTTAGATATAATCGGTTCTTCTTCAGCTTGTCGGTTGGCTAGACGCGCTTTGTGATTTTGGATAGCAGTTCTCATATACATATGAGTGTCTTTTTCAACATCATCAACTCTACCTTCTAACAGCCAGAGTCTTCTTCTTCTAGTGAAGAAGAGTCCTTTATTTTGGTCAATAACATCAAACAATTCAGAATTTGACAGGTTGGGAAAGTACTGTGCAAAAACTTTCTCCCTGATTTCCTATTCCTTTTCTATGGCAATGTGCCATCTATTATCTAATGGTGTATATAAAGAGTCCAGTGTCTGAGACAATCTCTGAGGGTGACTGGTCATTAGCACATAAATACTGAATTATTTATTTTTCAACCGCTTCCTTTTCATCATCATTAAAGTTGTCAAGACACTTAATTAATTCATTTAGCACTTTCCTTCTAATATTCTTTATTGTTCTTTGACAATGTGTCAAAGGTTTGTAGGAAGAGATATCTATATTTACTGGTGCAGAAGATGTCGGTTCAATCTTTGTTTTCCTCTTTGCTTTGCATGTTTTCTTTGGCTTTTCCTCGGACGTAGTATCTTCTGAGTCTGGAGAGGTATTGCTTGTCTTCCTCTTTCTCTCAAACACTTTAGCTGGTGCAGCTTCCGGTTTCTTCTTGGCTATTGACCGCTTGGTCACTTTTGGAGTTGCAGTAGTAACTGGTGCAGATACTGTAGGCACTGCTTTTGCCTTCTTTACTGACAATTCTTTTTCTTTCATTGCTGGTGGTTCCTCAACTGGTGGTATCCTCTCTAGCTAGGTGCTAGTTCTCTTCTCCTTAGGATCAAGAGGTGAGGCAATAAGGGTAGAGGCATGCCCTTCCAACATATTGTACATCACCTCGTAGCCCATTAGCTCCACTTCTTCCTGTCTAGGCTCAACAGCCTCCATTATGCATTGATCCACCTTGATGGTGAAATAGATTTCATCCTCATATTTCTTGATGATGTCACCTGATATCCTCAGTCTTTGGCTCATTTTCCTTCTGAATTCATCAAAATACTTGTTCAGAACATTAGGGTTGCCGGTTCCAATTGCGTCAATGCTTTCCTTAATTTGCTTGGTCACCGGTTGGTCACCAAACCATTGGACATCTCCTACTCCTAGAAAGTAGCCTTGGAAATAGAAGAACAACCTAACCAGTAGTTGTCCAAACTTGAGCCTAAGTGCATTATCTTGTTTGATCAATTTTAGGTTCAATAGGAGTTGTCTCTGCATACCGGTGCACAAATCAAATGATGCATCCTCCTTTATCATCCAGTAAGTGGCATTTACCGCTGCAGTAGATACAGAGTTAATTCTACTGGCTGAGGATGTCCGATATCCAATCACCATACATGCATACTTAAGAAGATCATCCTTGATAGAATTTAATGTCATACCTCGTGAGTCGCTCACTGAACTGGTGAGCTTAGACATTTTAGTTTTGCTTACCATCCTCAGGGCTGGCACTTCCCCTGTGTTTTAGAATCTAGTGACTGCATGAATTTCTTGCGGTGTGATGTCATGTGTTCTCTCTAGGTACATCTTATCACCATGGACTCTACTCAGAATGATCCTTATATAATCCTCTATGAAATCTTCCAGGAAGTAAACAACATTGTGGAGCTTTTTCTTCTCCAAAATATTTTACTCCAGTTTGATCTTCTTGTCTTTTCCACAAAATAAGCCTAACTGGGTGTGGATAGCTAGACACCCTAGGTCTTCTATCTTGCAATCTATGTAGTCAGAAATTCCCTCTTCTACTATCACACCAGCCGGAACTTGTGATAGGGCATTATACTTGGACTTCCTTTGAATAAAACTTGTAGACTTAATAGGTGCACTAGAACTGGTATGAGATGTGGAAGCCATGATAGAAATCTTAAGAACTCGAGAAATACCTTGTGAAACACATTAAATTAGGGCTTGCTGATTCTCCTTCACTTCACACTCTGTCGGTTGCTATATCACCGCTTTGTGTTCTCCACTTGATCGTTTCCAATTTGAATTTGAATCTCCTTCTCGGTTTCTCAATTTCTCAAAATTTCTGCTCAAATCGTCTTTTCATCACTCTGCTCTTAGAAATAACTTTTCTGTGCTTGAAAATTGATAGTGAGAAAGGATTTGAAAAATGCTTTTAAACATATTCCTCACCTACCATCATTAATGCTCCTCCATTAGGGCATAAACCCTAATTTGCCTTTTTACCATTTCCGGTCTTCTGCCAACAATAGGTATCACATACCGGTTAAGGACTTTTACCGGTGTAAACCAGGGGTTTGAAACATTTCATCATTTCCTCCCCCTAAGCTTTTTGAAGCTTAGTTTTCTGGTTCTGTGATTTCCACACTAGGTGTAGAAACCAGTTCCTCTTGTAACACCATTGGTTTCTCCTTCCAGATTTTGTTCATGTCCACTTGAACAGTGTCAACATCAATGTTTCCTTCTAGAGTAACCAGTATATCATCAGATATGTTCCTTCTTGATCTACAGAATCTGGCAATGTGACCCAGTTTGTTGCAGTGATAGCAGCCAATCCAGGTGCTCTCCAAGGTCCATTGTTCAGGTTTCCATTCTTTCTTCTGCATGTTGCAGCAGTGTGACCATGACCATGACAGATCATACAATTTTCTCTCCATCTGGTTGCCACTTGATAACCACCACTTCTTGATAGATGATTGAAGGCATTAGGCCAGTTGTGATTTTGGTTCACAAAAGGTTTAGGACCAGCTCCTTGGGTCCTCTGAGGATATCTTCCAATGTTATTCATAATAGACCTACATTTAGATGCTCTATGCCCATACTTGTTACATGCATAATAGTTACCAACAAATCTATAGGATCTAGGCTTATCATTTAGGAAATAAGGAAAATTGTTGTAAGCCTTACTCCTACACACATTTGCAGTACGTCCTTCTTTAAGACAGTTCAAGCAAACAGGTTTAAACTTTTTCTTACCTTTATCCTTTGATGCCAGTTGTTTCTTTGATATTCCAGCATTTCTACCAGAGGTCTCACCTTCCTCATGACCGGAATAACCAAGTCCATTGGTATTCTTGACCAGTTTGGCAGATTCAAGCTTTTGCTCTAGCTTGACAGTGCTCTTATTGAACTTGTAAATAGGAATTTGGAATTCATCAAAGCAAATAGATATTAGACTAGCTCAATCACAAAAACTAGATTGCAATGATAAGAAATCCTAAAAACAATCAATAGAGATTGAAAATAAGACATTCAAATCAAATGCAAAACATCACAAATGTGAATATCTCCTCCAGAATTCTCCATTGTTCTTCTTTCTCCTTCAAATTGCTTTGTTTGTGGATCTCACCTACAAATGCCAAGGCATAGTATGAAAGCAAGATTGTTAAGATAGAATGGCAGTGTAAGGATACTAGAAGTGTGATTGATTGATCGGAAATGTGATTAATTCGATTCAAAAATGTAATTAATTCAGATCGGGATCCTTGATTGAAGAAATTCATCCAATTTATAGATAAATTGGAGAAAAGACAAGATTAGCATGAAATTGATTCAAATGGAAATTCAAATCAAGAATAGCAAAATTATGACAAGTGTATGACAAATTGCTATGCAAGATGTTATGACAATTTATGACAAATTATGACAAATTGCTATGCAAGGATGTTATGACAAAAATTTGAAAATAGAAATTAGGAATTAGGAAATTAGAAATTGATGAAAATTAGGTGGATTAATTAATAATTTTTCATTCATTAATTAATTCACAAAAAGAGAGAATTAATTAGCCAATTAAATAAATATTTAATTGTGACAAGAAGACTTAGGATAAATAAATAAATTATTTAACCTAGAGGGAAAATGACAAACAAGATTAAATGAATAAATCATAAAACCCTAGAAGATGAATTAGAAATGCAAGGACGACAATTAGGTCTTGACAAAAGATAATTGATGTAGGGTCGATTTGATCATGATTCTGACTGACAAAGGACCAGTGTTGATAAATGATTGAGATTAGTTGACAAATTGACCAAGATTGACAAAGAGATCAAATTGATAGGTGCCAATTGATGAGGAACAATGACTAATTGAAAAGGACAACGATCGATGACGAATTGATCACAACATGGCAAGATTGACAAGTTGATAAGAGATTGAAAAATGAGGAATGTAGAAGAAGGACTCGATGCTCGCAAATGATAAAGACCAAGTGCGCAAGATAGAAGAAATGTTAATGCGATGCAAAAACCCTAAAATAAGGCAATGTGCATATGTTAAAGTATGACTCCGCAAGCATTGACCATTTTTAGATGTCTACAGAACTTAGCAAGTATTTCCTTTGACTCAAAGAGTTCTTTGGAAATAGAAGCATTTGTTTCCAACATGTTTACATTCTCAGAGATGGAAGTGTTTAGTTCTCCTTGCATGTCTTCCTTTTCCACTTTGCTTGCATGGAGCTGAGCATTTAGGGCACTCATCTCTTGTTTTAGCTTGGAGATCTCAGGATCTCTTTCTTTCACCAGATCTTAGCTTTCCTCCGATTCTCAAGCTCTTGACACATCCAGATAGTCAGTCCTTCCAACTCCTTTCTCAAGTTGGAGTTTGATTCATTCAACTTATTTACTTCAGCAATTAGGGCTTCCATGTCTTCTTCATTTAAAGAACTATTTTCAGATAGCTCCATCAGTTTTTATGCATGTTCTCTACTTTTTGCTTGAGATGCCTTGTATTTGACCATAAGATCATCATAGGCTTGCTCAAACTGAGTGAGCCGATGGGTAAGTTCCCTCAAAGTGTATTCCCCCATATCTCTTTCCAAATGGTTAAACTTATAGAAAGGTAGGCTCTGATACCAATTGATGAATACTAAGAGGGGGGGTGAATTAGCATACCAAAAATCTTTTCACTTAAACACTTTGCAAGACTAACAGTAAACCGGTAAAATAGTTTAACAGACAAACTGGTTAACAAACATGCAAACCAAATAGCCAATAATGCATTCACCCATAGAAGCACAAACACCATAACACAATAGATTTTGACGTGGAAACCCAAATGGGAAAAACCACGGTGAGATGAAACTCACAAGCAACTATCTATAGAATAGGAACCATACCGGTTAAGGTTAGATTGGTTAAGATCTTACAATGTTCTTTACCAGAACAAATCCTATTAGGAATCTCAATCTCTGTTAGGAGATAAGTCTAATTAAAGACTACCTTGCTAGAGGATTTCAGATCCATAGATGTGAACCACCTTGTTAGAGGATTTACAAAAGGCTTTTGGGCCTACCTGGTTAAGGGCTACAGACTTGTCAAAGATGTGAGTAATCAACAAGTGTTTGATCTATCTAATAGCACAAACTGCTCGGTTAGATACTTGATAGCTCATTCTTAATGCACTCCTACATTACTTCAGTCTTCTACACATTCATATTCTTTCCAACTCCTCAACCACCTTAAACCCTAGCAACAATATAAACTTTTGTTGTGACCTCATCAACAACATAAAACCCTAAACATGATGTCCTTATAAAGGAACTTGATTTCATGTCGGTCCAATAGGATTACATTACAATTTCCTAGGTTCAATTAACCTGGACCAACTTGGTAACACGACACAAAAAGCACTGTTAATGTGTCGGCACCAACAAACAATCGGTGGATGGTAACTCATCACAAAATGTCGGTTGGTAACTCATCACAAAGTATTAGTGGTTCATAGAAAATGCCAGTTGTCGGTTTGACAAAAATGAAGACTAGTAAAATTGTGTTATACCGCTTTGATCCTTTGTACCACTTGGGGTCAACATGCTGCTTCAGACCGGGAAACACATTCTGCAAAACATCAATAGTCTAAAGACTATAATTCAACATACCGGTTGGAACAAATACTGGTTGTGCTCTAACTCATACATATAAAGGGGATCTCAATGCAAGTGTGTGTCCACCAATGACAATCACAACATAAATATAAAAAATGCCAACAGAATGTAGTATGTATTATTTCTAGATTTCAAATTAATCCTAGAGAAAATCATGAATCAGCAGTAAAAAGGATTTCCAGTACTTACAAGGCACTATAAATCTTGGATTATGGTATCCTAGAGATGAAAACTTTTAATTATGTGCATACACATATGCAAATTGGGTAGGAGATGTGGATGATAGAAAAAGCACCACCGGTGGAGCATTCTTTCTTAGAAAAAGACTAGTTTCTTGGTTGAGTAGGAAACAAAGTTGTACATCTTTATCAATGGCAGAATCAGAATATGTTGCAGCAACAATTAATAGTACACAGGTACTATGGCTTAAGAAAATGTTGAAAGACAAAGGTAAAATTCAAGGAACCTATTACTATCTATTGTGATAACACTGCAGCACTTGATATATCTAAGAATCCAGTATTACATTCTAAAACCAAACATGTTTCTATCAAACTGAATTTTCTAAGGGAAAATGTTGAAGCAAAGGAAATAAAATTGGTTTATGTGAATACTAAAGAGCAGATTGTAGATATCTTTACTAAACCTCTACCTAAGGAGACTTTTGAATATGTCAGAGATCAGCTCAGAGTCATACCCCAGCCGATAGAGACTTAGGAAGTTGATGATTGTCATCAACTGGTAGAATTAACAGAGAAATCTTTTTTCTGGCTTTGATGGGAAGCTACTTCTCTGGAGGAGTAGTTGGTGTACTAAATTGATTGGTATTTTGTATATGAACTTGGTTTTGTTGTAACTCTGGCATTTGATGTCAAAGGGGGAGAGATTGGTATGGAAAAACACAAGGAAAACACATGTTGCTCCCAGGGGGAGAGATTGTTGTTTGGGAGAGATTATTACTCTTTGTATCTGTATTTTGATTTCTGGTTATGATCTCTTTTTGGAGATTGGTTGTTTTTGATATTTGGCATTTCTTTTCTAGCACTTTGATGGTTTTTGCATCTTGTGTTGCCATCAATGAAAAAGGGGGAGATTGTTAGTATTTTGGTATGGTTTTGTCATTGATGTCAACACCTACTAAAACTCTATCACTTTGGAGAATCAACAACATTCACTGGCAAGCAAGTGACTCATGCACAGTCACCGGTATCTGGTACACCGGCAAGATATAATGATCACCGACACTTAGAATGACATGGAAAACACTTCGTTGTGTCAAAGACATTGCGTGGAAACTTTGTTTTGGAGTTTTGTTTATTGGTACATTAGCATTCGCATATTTGTTGTTACCAGCAAATAGGTACAGGTTACACCAGCAGGTTTATCTTTTCCAGATCAGCACGACATGCTATGGAGACGATTAATTATTGTTGTAAATGAATTTAGCCGACATGTTGAATCGGTTATTGTATTGTTTGTAAAATGTTTTTATTATAATATCTTGTAGAGCCGACCTACTAAAATTGGTCTTAGGTTATGGTATAAATGTAAGATCTTATTTATAAGATCAAATGTGTAATGCAAAAAAGGATTGTGTGAAGGTATATGCAAGAATAAGAAGAGCTATACACGCAGACATCATTTGAAGATTGAAGGAGGGTTTTTGTGAAGACAATCAGAACTACACCGGTACTAAATCTAGTATATGAAGATGCTATTTTGTGCAGTACATTATTATTGGATTTAACCATCCAATTGTAGTCAGTGTGACTCCCATTTTGTGTTTGAGTGGTGAGCTCTAGGTGCTTGGCCTTTCTACATGTGAAGATCCCATTTATGTACACTTACTATCTGCAATAGTATCATCTGATTGTGGGTAAGGTTTCCCACTGTGGTTTTTCCCCTTGCAAGGTTTCCACGTACAAATATTGGTGTTATGTGTTGTGGATGACTTTTTCTTTATGTTCCATGCACTAATCCTTACCAATATAGAAATTAACTGTTAAAACTCTCTACCGACATATTGAACTAGTTTATCAGTATTAAGCATTAAGTTGGTTAAGTTATTTTTGGTTTGAACTTATTTGACAACTGATTCACCCCCCCCCCCTCTCAGTTGTCTCTGGGACCTAACAACTATAGGCATATCCATTTTAGCATATCATTTGAGCATTGTTATTTTAGGCAATCGCATCTTAGATCTAGTTTAATTTGATCATTTTCTAGCATAATTTTTGAATCATGTAGCTTAATCAATCTCTTTTCTATCTTAATTGCATTATCCTCATAGCTTAATCATGCATATCATTAACTTAATTAGACTCTTGGATCAATCTAGCATAATCAATCTCATCTAGTTTTCATATCATCATCATTTCAAATCCTCCATCTAGGTGTAGTCAAGTCACTTGGATCGCTTATCCAGATCTGAGAGCAAATTCACACTCGCATCTCTTAGGAGGCGATAGGTCACTTTGTCATGGTTTACCTTTCATTTGCTTTTAATTTACTAACCATGCTTGTAATGATCTATTGAATGTTTGTGTTGCAGCTGCAGGTACCACACTTCATAGGCATGACATTTTGGTGCCCACTGTGGGGTCAGAAATCTCATTTTTGGCCTCTTAGCATCATCAAATTTTCAATCTAGAAGGTTTTTGGCCAGCTCTGATTCAGAATCTCATACGAGTTCCTTTGCAGTATCATACAAGTTTCTTTGTATACTCATACAAGAATGTGAGAATACTCATACAAGCAGGTGAGAATACTCGTACGAAATACTGCTTTTGTGGTTTCAAAATAGATTACATTTTAGGGTTTTCATGCTTCAATTTGGCTATTACTAATGTTAACCCTGGTCTATTTGTGAAATTTTCTAGCAGTCTAACTAGTTTTTGTAGGACGATTGTTGAAGATTATGCTTGTGAAAGATTCATTTCATCAAAACAACATGACTACTCATGTATCTGTTTTGCAGGTTGCCTAAGGAGAACTCAACCAAACTTTGTGTCTTCTTTAAGTTTTCTAGGCACACTTATTTTGCTAATGGTAAATGAACATCTTGTTTTCTATGATTAAGAAGTTCTTGAAAAGGTAGGAGAGTATGCTCTTGTCCATTTGGACAATCAGAAATCCCAACCCTTGAAGTGCTTCTATGTTTGAGATTTGATTACCTTTAGTGGGCCTGTCACAGTGGGAAAAAGTAATCACCCTCTGAGAATGACCCAAGTGAGTACAGCTAGACCTAAGCTTTCCAACTCACTCTAAAAAATAGGCCTCTCAGTATTAAAGTCTCGAAGGATGGGATTATTTGAGTTTTCTCTTTCGAGATCTCTCATATTGTACATTTAATAGGGCCTCGCGGTCTCAATCATGCTTGTGTGACTACTTGTTTTAGTACCTTGTAGGGCTATAGGCCTCAATCACCCTTGCGTGACTGCAATGGGTAATTTCAAATGGAAACCCTTACTATGAACCCTAAGATAGAGGCTACCTGATTCACCTCTAAAAGGGTGATAATGTTTGTGCAAGAGAGATAGTAACTCTCCGAAGACACTTTCCATATCATGCCCCCATTAGCGTTTGGAATTAGATAATACGGCGTTGAGAATCCATTGCATGAGACTCAGCGGTCGTATTCTGATTAGCTATTGGGTGTGTACCTAAGTTTGCAAACAAAGGTTTTCTCTCTCAGCCAACTTGCTTAGGATTTAGCATTTTGTGCTTGAGGTCACTTATCATATCAAGTGTTTGTTGTGTCTTCATCCCTAAAATAGAAAATCAAACATCTAAAACTGGAAAATAGAAGCAAAACATCAAACTTCATTGATCAAAAATATGTCCAAACAAAATTTTTGTCTTTGTTTAGTCCTCAGTCGTACGATTTTTCTAGTTTATCATACGAAAAAATCTAGTTTATCATCTGGTCTAGTGAGAATTGTCATACGAGTCAGTTTAGCAAATGATTTTGTCTTATCTTTTGTCATCTGGTTCTATGAGAAATCTCGTACGAGTTTATGCCTTTATCGTGCAAGATTTCTAGTTTGTCGTATGGGCCTGTCTAAATTGTCGTCAAGGGCTGTCTAAACTATCATATGAATTTCTCTCTATCAGTCCAGAGTTGTCTTCTTAATGTCTTTTTTAGATTTGTCATGTTTTCTTGGTCAACTTACAGTGCGCATAAATACCTGATATTTGTCATTTTGTGCTTAGATTGTCTTCTTGGTTCACTCAGTCAAGTTATCATCTATCAAATCGGATTCTAGAAATAGACACCTCAAGATTTTCAAGTATTCGCCTTCAACAAGTTCAAGATCTAAACATCTCAAAGTGCATTATCACCCTCTTTGATAAACTGATCACTCAAAACATAGTTTCTCATCAAGATCTATCATCCTCTATCAAGAAACTACAATGTTTGGTCAGGATAACCTTGTCCCACATCGTAGAATATATCATTCCTATTGGACTTGGTTTTTATCAAAATCATCATCATTGTACTCCAAAACCGAAGATCGAAAAACTTGCAAACTTTTAAACACTTGAATATCTTTTTGTGTCATATCATTCTATCATATTTACATTGGCGATTGATCACTTATCAAAACAAATTTTAGACAATCAAATCCTTGCATAATATCTAACACACGTATATGCCCATTTTAACTAGAGCACAGAGATGAAAGATCGCAGAAATGGAAATCGAAACATTGGAAATAACTGAAGTTTATAGAAACATTGAACCTAAAAATGAAATACAAGAAGAAGGGGAAATAACAGAACAACATCTCCAAGAAATCAAACAAGATCCTAAATTAGATAAATTTATGGCAAAAATATTGGAGGGAGAAAAAGAAAAATACTTCCTAATGTTAGCTAAATCTGGTGCTACACTCCCCCAAGATTTTGATGTGAGCAAATTAGCACAAAAGAGAAGTGACTCTTCCCCTAATAATGAACGACATGAGAATTTTTTTGGTCTCAAAAATAATGACACAACAATTCCTTATAACACAAGAACTAATGAGGAAACTTTCATTCCCAAAAAAGGATGACATAGAAATTCTCAACCATGTCAAATCTAATGAAGATGCAATAAGGGGTCGAGATGACACAAGAAGAGATCAAGATCATAGTAGATCACACACTCATGGTCATAAAAGGACAAATCATGTTGATAATCCTATCACATCTCTTACACAACAAATACAAATGCTGCAAACACAAATTCAAGATATGTAGAGAGGAACTATTCGAAGATACTCACTTCAAGAAATATGTCCTTACCCCTTCGATAGAAATCTAAACATGATACCATTTCCTACAAGTTGTGAAACTACTTGATACGATAAATATAATGGAATCACTGATTCCCATGATCATATACAAGAATTTTGCATGTTGAGTGTGGAGTTTTCACATGAGGATACCTACCTTATGAGATTATTTCCGAAAAGATTAAGTGGACTAGCTATGGAATGGTTCTCCAAACTTACACCTAGAATTAGATCATTCACAGAATTGGTGGATAAGTTTGTTTCACAATACTCTTACAACATTCAACATGAGATAACAATGCTTGATTTATGTAATACTAAGCAAAAGAGTGGAGAACCTTTCATGACATTTCTACAGAGATGGAGATGATTAGCCTCACGATATCCTCGAATGGTGCCTGAATATGAGAAGATAGACATATTCATTGACAACCTAAATGGACAAATGAGTTATCATCTAAAAATGCAATGCCATCAAAATTTTGAAAAAATTATTGATAATGGTATCATAATGGAAGAAGCTATGGTAAAGAAGGGTGAGTTGAAGCTATACAAAGAAAGCATTAATCCTCCTAACAACAATGTTAGCAGCAATAACTATGATAAAACAAAATTTTGGAATAGAAATCGAAATGTTGTCAATAATGGAATAATGGATGACAAAAATTTAAAACTGAAACAACCAGTTTTCAATTTATCCACTCACTCAGTAGTAGCTCAACAAAACAACAATCACCAAAAATCAACTTTCAACAATTTCTTTCGAAGGAAATTTACAAACATTGGTGAAACACTTGGGTCAGCACTAAAGACACTTCTTGCAAACAAATTGATTACTTTTCCAGAAGGAAGGAACTACGAACCTCAAGTAAAACCCTCTTGGTGGAATGATAACCATTATTGTGATTTCCATCAAAACAAGGGACATCACACATATAATTGTCAGCAGTTGAAACATGTGATCCAAGATTTGATTGATAATGGATTAATAACTGTGGATGGACATACGAAAAATGAATCTCATACATCTTTTAAAACTCTGCTTCCAAACTATGAGAAGGGTGAATCATCAGCAACACATAATGGTAAGGGTAAATCAAAGGTAAACTATGCTCATACATATGATAATATGGTAAATGTGATTGTAGTTAAGAAAAGAAACATCAAGAACCTGTTCATGTTATCACAAGAAGAAAAGCTAAAGTTGTTTTGTCGGGTCCTACCACTAACATGTCATCCACTGCAAAATAATATAATCTAGTGGATCAGTTGCAAAAAATGTCCACGCAAATATCTATCTTAGAAAATTTAAAGATTTTACCTGCACACAAAGAAATTCTTGAACGAGCATTAGTAGATACAACAGTGTCTAAAGATATTGATATAGATCAATTCCAAACCATGGTGGGACACCTCACAACCCCTCATTTCTTATCATTCACCAAAGAAGATGAGATGTCCTTGCAACATCCCCATAATTCTCCCTTGCATATCGAAGTCCTCATTCACAAGACATGTGTTAAACATGTCCTAATAGATGGTGGAGCTAGCTTAAACATTTGTTCATTGATTCTTGTTCATTCTCTAGGTTATTCAGAAGATGCAATTGATCCCTGAAAAAAGATCACCATCAAATCATATGATGAAGAAGAGTGTTCCTGTATAGGAATTGTGATGTTACCCATCAGAGTGGGACCTTTGCAGAAAGACACAGGATGCTAGGTTCTAGACTTGCACTTATCGTACAACATACTCTTGGGAGGATCCTAGATACATGACATACAAGTTGTTCCATCCACATATCATCAGTGCCTAAAATTTCCATACAATGGGCAAGAAATAACAATCTCAGCATATTCAAATCCATTTCAGTACTGTAGCAATATCAAACAAGTTCAAGAGGTCATTGTTACTCATAATAGGGAGGCATCATCTTCAAACATGCAAACCAAAGAAAAATCATTTGTCTCAATTTTGTCAAGTATGGAAAAACAAATGCAACTAAGAGATCGAGAGAATGGAGAATATTCAATATCATAATTACCACTCTCTCCTAAGTCCTATGGAAAACCATCAAACTCTAAACAACAACTAATTATGAAACATCTTCCAATATTTGATGGACCATTTGTTAGTGCTGAGACCTTATCAAATGAAACATAAGATAAAGATATGCTATAGTGGCTATACAAGGATGAAGAAGTCCAACAAAAGATCAACAAAGTCTGCATACCTACATAGAAGTATGGAAAATGATTTAAAATTCTCCAAAAAATGGGATACACTGGAACGGGTCCTATAGGAAAAATAAATGAAGGTATCTCAGAACCTATCCAACCTCACACTCAACAAACTACAGAGAAAGCAGGCTTAGGGTATGCACAAGTTACTCTACTAGAAGACACATCGTCTAGCCAACAACAAGAGGAATATGAAAACAGACAAGAACAAATTGCAATTGAAAGGGAAGAGGCATTAGCCAAGCAACTAGCACAAGAAAACATGAAATGGAAAAAGAAGCAAGCCTCAAATCAACTGGAAAAGAAAACTAAAAGCACCTCCGAAGAAGAATTAACTCTCAATCAAAACAATCATGAACCTAGTACTACTCAAGGAGAACTCATAGCAAGGTTGACATAACTCAATCTCAATCTAGAAGAGGTTGAATATGGAAGAAGAAAAGATATAGCAAGAAAAGAAGAAGAAACAAATCAAACACCATATGAACAAATCTATAGATTGCAAGCTACAAGTGAGATAGATTCTAATGAATGGGAATGGGATTCCTATCACTCTGAAGAATCAGTTGAAGTAAATTGCTTTGAAGAAGATGTAGGAGTCTATGTCATTCACATGTATGCAAGGAAAATGTTAGGAACTATCCCACTTGAATTAGAATCACATTCGGTTGACTTGGAATTAATCGAGGATGATCAGGAGCTCCTCATGCGAGGTCATTCTGATGAGAGTACCATTCTAGACATTGACATACATATCAAAAACTTTGACACATCTATCATGACCCTTGATACCCTCGAAACATCTCAACCTCATGACCCCCTACCTCTAATCCACTCTAAACTTATTGATTGGGAAAATGAAAGACATACTACCATTGATACCTTTCCTAATGACCATGCCATATCTGTATATCTTAATGCAATTGAACCTACAACAAATTTCACTAGGAATTTCAATAATTCATCTTCCAGTCAAGTGAGTGTCGAATCTCCCAGTCGCAAAAGTGAAAATAAAGAAAACAATACCAGGTTTAATGTTGAAAACCATTTCTTCGCAACATTAGATCGGGAATAAGTAAAAAGAAAGGATGTATCTAATGGTGAAAACCTCCTCAAGGCACCAAAAGATGGGAGATTTGACACTTTACATATGAACTATCAAGAAAGGTCATCCATTTTGATCAAACTAACAGAGGCAGTTAACATTGGGACAATAGAGAAACCAAAGATTCTCCATCCAGTGACTTCTTTGTTAGAACAAGAAATGCAACAATATATGGAATTCTTCAAATGATGGCAGATCAATTTTGCCTGGTCATATGCAGACATGTGAGGATAGGATCCAGATCTTATTATGCATCACTTAAACATCAGTCTAGGAGCCAAACCAGTTAAACAAAAATTGAGGAAGATGCATCCACATATCACTCTCTGGGTCAAAGCAGAACTAAAGAAATTACTAGATGTAGGATTCATTAGACCTGTGGCTTACCCTCAATGGGTATCCAACATCATTCCTATTTCCAAACTAGATAAAAGTATCAGAGTATGCATGGACTTCAAAGATCTTAATAATGCATGTCCAAAGGATAACTTTCCTTTGCCTAACATTGACATCTTTGTAGATTTAACTGCTGGACACTCCATGTTTTCTCTAATGGATGGTTTCTCTAGATACAATCATATTAAAATAGCACCTAAAGATCAAGAAAAGATGGCTTTCACATGTTTATGGGGTACTTTCTACTGGAATGCCATGCCCTTTGGACTAAAGAACGTAGGTGCTACATATCAGAGAGCTATGACAACAATATTCCATGACATGATGCATACATTCATGGAAGATTATGTGGATGACATATTGGCCAAATCATACAATAGAGAAGACCATATAGAAATACTAGAACAGATATTTGATAGGTTAGAACAGTATAAGCTATAGCTCAATCCCAAGAAATGTGCCTTTGGTGTCACTTCAGGCAAGCTATTGGGATACATTGTTTGTATTTTGGATGTGTTACTTTGGTTTTGTCATTGATGTCAACACTTGTCAACACTTGTCAACACTTGTCAACACTTGTCAACCTTGTCAGCACTCAGAGATCTTTTGTTTTGTCCACTGGCATGTTCAATGACTTATGCACAGTCACAGATATTTGGTTCACCGGCACTTAAAATGACTTGGAGACTACTTGGTTATGTTGAAGACATTATTTGACCACTTAGTTTTTGCAATTTGGTTATTGATCTAATTGGGTTTACATATTTGCTATTACCAACAAATAGGTCCAGGTTATGCACCGACAAGCATATCTATTCCAGATCAGCACATGTTATGGAGATGATTTGTTATTATTGTAAATGCATTGAGCCGACATGATGCATCGCATATTGATTTATTTGTAATTGATTTTATTGTAATATTCTTTGTAAGTCGACCTACACATTTGGTCTTCGGCTTCGATATATATGTAAGATCTCATTTGTGAGATTGATATGGGAATGTAAGTAAGTGTGAATATGTGAAAATAAGCAGAGCTATACATGCAGACATCATTTGAAGATTGAAGGAAGGTTTTGAGAAGATAATCAAAGCTTAACTGGTACTGAATCTAGCATATGAAGATGTTATTTTGAGCAGTACATTATCATTGGATTTAACCATCCAATTGTAGTCAGTGTGACGACCATTTTGTGTTTGAGTAGTGAGCTCTAGGCAA
Organism: Cryptomeria japonica; assembly: GCF_030272615.1. Lineage (NCBI taxonomy): Eukaryota > Viridiplantae > Streptophyta > Pinopsida > Cupressales > Cupressaceae > Cryptomeria > Cryptomeria japonica. The sequence goes on along the minus strand of NC_081410.1, from coordinate 81,242,483 downwards.
CTGGCCTTTCTGCATGTGCAGACTCCATATTGTACACACATACTATCTGCAGTAGTATCATCTGATTGTGGGTAAGGCTTCCCACCATGGTTTTTCCCCTTACAGGGTTTCCACGTACCAATATTTGTGTTATGTGTTGTGGATGTTATGGTCTTTCTGTTTCATGCATTAATCTTTACCGGTACTGCAATTAACTGATAAAACTGTCTACCGGCATAAAGTTTGGTTTACCAGTATTAAGCATTAAGTTTTGGTTAAGTTAATTTTGATTTGAATTTATTGGACAACTAATTCACCCCCCCCCCTCTCAGTTGTCTGTGGGACCTAAAAATTGGTATCAGAGCCTAGTCCTCTTTTTGCAGAAGTTTAACAGCTTGAGGAGATCCAATGTCTTCTAACTATTTCAAGAAGGACAGTCCTAAACTTGATGGAACCAACTATGGCATATGGAAGATCGGGATGGAGACACATTTGAATTATATTCGAAAGGACATATGGGATGTTACAAAGAATAGTTATACTGCTCCTACTTAAGGTCAACCTAATCCACCAACCTTGGCTAAAGATGAGGAAAATGATTGCAAAGCAAGAGAAGCACTTTTGAGCACATTGTCAGATCAGCAAATCATGGGATTATCAGATAGATCTACTGCTAAAGCTATTTGGGACAAATTGGAAACATTGAATGAAGGAGATTCCACAGTCAAAATTGCAAAACTTGAATGCTTCCGAGTCAGGTATGAAAATCTGAAAATAGAAGAAGATGAAAGAATTTCTACTTTTATGGAAAGAGTAAATGAAATTGTTTTGGGTATACAATGTTGTGGAGGAAACTTGAGTGAAGGTGAGATTGTTTCTAAATTTTTAAGAGCTTTGCCACCGGCACATAAAATGAAAGTTACTGCTATAAATGAATTGAGAACAATGTTTAATGCATCAGTATCTAGAGACACTTTGGTTGAAAAACTTTCAGCTTTTGAACTTTAGGAATCTGGTCTTGTTGCTACTATTAAGATAGATTTAGCTTTCAAGCCATCATCATCATCTGTAGCATCATCATCATCATCATCATCTAAGAAATCTGATTGGAAAGCCTTTTATGCAAGAGAACTTGAAGAAATCAGAAAGGAGAATGAAGAACTGGAAGAACTTGAAGCACTATTTGCAAGGAAAATGCCTAAAGATCTAGTTGGAAGTAAGTATGAAGGTAAAGCACCATTTAAATGTTTCAACTGCAATAAAATTGGTCATATGGCTTTTTGGTGTCCTGATAGACATGCAAGATTAAGAGAAGAAGCTAAAAGAACATATAAGCCTAACCCTAATTATCAGAAATACAAATTCAAGAAGAATAGAGACAAATCTTGTTACTATGTTGATGGAGTCACTGATGATTCTGACGAGGATCTGGCAATCAATGGATGGGATTTTGTTGCTATAAAAGATCATCTGGCACCTACTATTCAATGAGTAGAATAGGCCCTAGAAGCTAAAATTGAAGATAAGGATGAATGGATTATTGATTCCGGATGTTCACATCACATGACTGGTGATAAGAGTAAATTCTTAACTTTTTAGGAATACAATGGAGGTCTAGTGAGATTTGGAGATGATAAAGCTTGTTTGATCAAAGGAAAAGGAACTATATCTTTTGATGGTAAGCACAATACTGATAATGTTTACTATGTTGAAGGTTTAAAACATAATCTTTTGAGTGTTGGTCAATTAGTTGAGAAAGGATTTTAGTTACAATTCAAGAATGGTAAATGCAAAATCTTAAATAGAACTAGCTTACAAATTGCAACCGGTAATCATACTAGAGGTAATATCTTTGATTTTAATAATAATGAGAAAGCATGTTTGATTGCACATATTGATGAAAGTTGGTTATGGTATAAGAGACTTTGTCATGTAAATTTTGATTACATTGTGAAAATCAATACAACTAAGGCAGTAAGAGATTTACCTAAGATTGTTAAACCTCACAATCTGGTATGTAAGGAATGTCAATTTGGAAAGCAAGTTAGAGCAACTTTCAAGAGTATTCCAGAGAAATCTAACAATGTTCTTGATTTAATTCATACTGATTTATGTGGTCCAGAAAGAACTAGAAGTATACAAGGAGATAGGTATTTTATGCTAATCATTGATGACTATTCTAGAATGTGTTGGGTTACTTTTCTCAGGGAGAAATCAGAAGCATTTGGAAAATTCAAACTATTCAAGGTGATGATAGAGAATGAAATTGGTAAGAAAATTAAATGTTTGAGATTAGATCAAGGAGGTGAATTCAAATCTAAGGAATTTAATACATTCTGTGAAGTGAATGGGATCATAAGATAGTTATCAGCACCCCGGATACCCCAGCAAAATGGAGTTGTGGAAAGGAAAAATAGAACTATTTTGGATGTAGCTAGAAGCATGATATCAAAAGCAAACCTACCTCATATATATTGGAGACAAGGCATCAATACAATAGTTTGTACATTCAATAGAGTTCACATCAAAGGTGAATTTGTAAGACCCCTCAAGAACTATGGTTTGTTAATACTCCTACTCTTAAATATTTCAGAATATTTGGAAGTAAATGCTATATTAGAAGAGATGAGTATATTAGCAAATTTGATCCTAGAAGTGATGAAGGAATATTTCTTGGTTATTCATCTAAGAGCAAGGCATATAGATTTTTTAACAAGAGATTGCAGAAAATTGTTGAGAGTGCAAATGTGAAGATTGATGAACAGTTTAGAGAAAATTCAAGGTCAATGGACTCTGAACCGACAATAGAGATAATCACAAATGAACCTACTATGAGTACACCGGTGCAGAATGTTGATCCAATTACACCGACATCATTTGAGGATTCCACAATCATAGAAGAACAACAACAAGTAAAAATACCCCGACATGTAAGATTGAATCACTCTGAAGATTAGATAATTGGAAACAAATTTCAAGGAGTTATGACTAGAGGAAGATTGGCAAATGAAGAGGTGTGTCTTATTTCTCAAATTGAACCTACAACTATTAATGAGGCATGTGAAGATAAATATTGGATTAAAGCTATGGAAGATGAATTGGAACAAATTGAAAGGAATAACACTTGGTCATTAGTTCCCTGGCCTAAAGACAAAAATGTAATTGGAACTAAATGGGCTTTCAGAAATAAAATTAATTAAGATGGTAAGGTAATCAGTAACAAAGCAAGATTAGTGTGTAAGGTATATTCACATAAAGAAGGAGTTGATTATAATGAAACCTTTGCACCGGTAGCTATAATTGTGGCAGTCGAACTATTATTGGCTTTTGTGGCTCACAAGAACTATAAAGTATATCAAATGGATGTTAAATGTGCAGTTTTGAAAGGAGATCTTGAAAAATAAGTTTACATTGAACAACCTGATGGATTTTCTTTGACAGATGACAAAGATATGGTTTGTAGGTTAAGGAAAGCTTTATATGGACTAAAGCAAGCTCCTAGAGCTTGGTATGCTAGATTGGATAAATATCTTTTGAAGCTTGGATACACTAAAGGTAATGCTGACAGCAATCTATATTACAAAGTGACTAATGATGACATCTTGGTTATTGAAATTGTTGTTGATGATATAATCTTTGGAGGAGAAGATGGATTGTGTAAAGACTTTTCTAATAAAATGCAGCAAGAATTTGAAATGTCTATGATTGGTGAGATAAAATTATTTTTAGGATTGTAGATTTCACAGACTGATAAAGGTATATTCTTATGTCAATCTAAGTACTTGAAGGAATTACTAAAGAAATTTGGCATGGAAAACTCTAAACCGATAAGCACACCTATGACTACAACTGATAAATTATCATTGAAGGATGAATCAACACCTGTTAATCTGACTAGATACAAGTCTATGATAGGATGTTTACTATATTTGACACAAACAAGACTTGATATTATGAATGTAGTATGTATTGTCTTAAGTTTTCAGAGTAATCCTAGAGAAAATCATGAATTTATAGTAAAAAGGATTGTTTGGTACCTACAAGGCACTACAAATCTTGGTTTATGGTATCTTAGAGATGAGAATTTTGATTTATGTGCATACACAGATGCAAATCAGGCAGGAGATGTAGATGACAGAAAAAGCACCACCGGTGGAGCATTTTTTCTTGGTAGCAGATTAATTTCATGGTTGAGCAAGAAACAGAGTTGTACATCACTATCAACAATAGAATCAGAATATGTTGCAGCAGCAACCAATTACACATAGGTATTATGGATTAAGCAAATGTTAAAGGACATAAAGGTAAAATGCAAGGAACCTATAACTATTTACTATGATAATATGGCAGCAATTGATATATCTAAGTATCTGGTATTTCACTCAAAAACTAAACATGTTTATATCAAATTCAATTTTCTGAAAGAGAATGTTGAAGCAAAAGAAGTAAAATTGGTTAATGTGAATACTAAAGAGCAGATTGCAGATATTTTTACTAAACCTTTTCCTAAGGAGATTTTTGAATATCTCATAGAGAAGATTGGATTTCTACCCCTACTAGTAGAGACTTAAACAGTTGATGTTTGTCATCAACCGGCAGAATTAACAAAGAAATCTTTTATTTTGGCTTTGATGAGGAGAGCTACTTCTAAACGGGAGTAGTTGGATAAATTGGATGATTGGTATTTTGTAATAAGTTCTATGAACTATTTGTATTTGGTTTTGTATTGCTTTGGCATTTGATGTCAAAGGGGGTGAGATATTACGGAAAAACACATTATCTTTTGGGAGAGATTATTCCTAGGGGACAAATATTATGTATTTTGATTTCTAGTTAATGATCTCTTTGGGAGATTGTTGGATTTTGATTTTTGGCATTTTTGTTTTGGCACTTTGATGGTTTTACCATCTTGTGTTGCCATCAATGCCAAAGGGGGAGATTTTTGGTATTTTGGATGTGTTGCTTTGGTTTTGTCATTGATGTCAACACTTGTCAACACTTGTCAACCTTATCAACACTTGGAGATCGTTGGTTTTGTCCACTGGCATGTTCAGTGACTTATGCACAGTCACTGGTATTTGGTTCATCGGCAAGTTATATTGTTCACTGGCACTTGGAATGACTTGGAGACTACCTGGTTATGTTGAAGACATTATTTGACCACTTGGTTTTGCCGATTTGGTTATTGATCTAATCGGGTTTGCATATTTGTTGTTATGTCCAGGTTATGCACTGACAAGCATATCTATTCCATATCAGCACGGTGTGTTATGGAGATGATTTGTTATTATTGTAAATGCATTGAGCTGACATGATCCATCACATATTGATTTATTTATAATTGATTTTATTGTAATATTCTTTGTAAACCGACCTACACATTTGGTCTTAAGCTTTGGTATATATATAAGATCTCATTTGTGACATTGATATGGGAATGTAAGTAAGTACGAATATGTGAAAATAAGCAGAGCTATACACACATAGATCATTTGAAGATTGAAGGAAGGTTTTGAGAAGATAATCAGAGCTTAACTGGTACTGAATCTAGCATATGAAGATGCTATTTTGAGCAGTACATTATCATTGGATTTAACCATCCAATTGTAGTCAGTGTGACTCCCATTTTGTGTTTGAGCAGTGAGCTCTAGGCAACTGGCCTTTCTGCATGTGCAGACTCCATATTGTACACACATACTATCTGTAGTAGTATCATCTGATTGTGGGTAAGGCTTCCCACCATGGTTTTTCCCCTTACAAGGTTTCCACATACAAATATTTATGTTATGTGTTGTGGATGTTATTGTCTTTCTGTTTCATGCATTAATCTTTATCGGTACTACAATTAACTGATAAAACTGTCTACTGACATAAAGTTTGGTTTATCGGTATTAAGAATTAAGTTTTGGTTAAGTTAATTTTGATTTGAATTTATTGGACAACTAATTCACCCCCCCCCTCTCAGTTGTCTCCGGGACCTAACATAAGCTACAATTCAATCCCAAGAAATGTGCCTTTGGTGTCACTTCAGGAAAGCTATTGGGATATATTGTTTTAGCTAGAGGTATTGAAGTAGATATAGCTAAGGTCAAAGCAATCATGGAAATGACATCTCCCCAGAATATCAGTCAACTAATATCACTTCAACGAAGACTACAGTCAATCAGAAGATTTGTTGGTCAACTAGTCGATAAATGCCAACCATTTACTCATCTATTGCATAAAAATGTTACTTTCAGGTGGGACTATCAATGCAAGGACGCATTCAACAAGATCAAGGCCTATCTCATGCAGTCACCCATCCTAATGTCACCAATTCCAAGAAATCCATTGATACTCTATGTATCAACCACCGAAGTATATTTAGGAGTTCTGCTTACACAATAGGACAATGAAGGAAAATAATGAGCCATCTACTACATCAATAGAACATTAGTAGGATATGAGATCAACTATTCACCAACAAAAAAAGCATGCTTGCCGGTAGTTTTTGCTTCTCAAAAATTAAGACACTATCTACTATCTCACTCCATCAAGTTGATTGCTAAAATTGATCCATTGAAGTATTTGCTCAGTAAGACAACATTAATAGGATGACTAGAAAAATGGATTATGATTCTAAGCGAGTTTGATATGATAGATATAAAGGGGCAAGTCATTGCAGACCAACTAGCAAAGGCACCATTTCAATATGATCATCCTTTATAGATTGAGTTTCCCAATAATGATATCCTAACGATCACCACAAAAACATGGTAGTTATACTTTGATGGTTCATATACACAGCATGGATCAGGAGCAGGCATTCTATTCATCACACCAGAAGATCATACATTCTGAAAAGCATACAAATTAAGTTTTCCATGTACCAACAATACAACAGAATATGAAGCTTTGGTTACAGGTGTCAAAATGGTTATAGAATGGAACATTACACTGTATACACCTAAAAATGGTATGAAGATAATTAATTAAATAAGAAATTATTTAATTAAACTCCCTCCCCAATTTAATTGAATTCACTAAGCAATTTGATTAAATTTCCCCTTTCATCTACTTATTAATAAATCTAAGGATTTATTTAATAGGTTCATTTCATTTCATCCCCTTTAATTAATTAATTCCCTTCATCCAAATTCATTTCTTCTAAATCCCCTAATTAATTAAAACAAATCATTTATGAGTTGTTGAGATTAATTATCCATTTTCATATTATTTGAATTTTAAATTCAAATTCTCCTAACTTCTACCACTCCTAAACCTAACCATTCCTAAACCTAACCCATTCTACTTACCACCATGTCCCCTTTCATCCAACATCTTCTAGAACCTTTGTGACACTTGTCACTAAGTGTTCCCTTTCATCCTACTCTTCTAGAAGCCTCTTGACACTTGTCACCATAGAGATGACAAATTTTCCCTTTAATCCAACCCCCTTCGCCATCCTCCTCCAATTTAACCATTGATATCTTCATATCAATCTTGACCGTTGATTCTTGCCACATCACCCTTAGCCTTGGGAAATCCTATAAATAGACCTCATTTTGGAGCTCGAAATGTCCCAATTTCATATCATGATTGCATCCCATCTCATTTTCATCTTATGCATTGTTATTATAGGCATCTAGGTTATAGTTTATCAATTTTAGCAATGTTATCATGCTCAATTTTAGCTTAAATCTTAGCTCAATCATGCTAGATCAATCATTCATGTAGCTTAATCATGCTATTCTTGCTAGATCATGCATTTTCATCATTCAAAACCTCCATCTAAGTGTAGTCAAGTCACTAGAATTTGCATAATCAGATCTGAGAGCATTTTTCATACTCACATTTACTAGGAGGCAATAAGTCGATTAGCTATGGTTTTGTCTTTTTTTGATTTAAATCTTCTAACCATGCTTGTAATGGTTTATTGAGTGCATTGTGGTTGCAGGTATAGGTACACGTCACAAAGCACAACATACACAACTTCAAGTCTTTGGAGACTCTCAGCTCGTCATCAATCAAATCAATGGTGATTATCAAACAAAGGATGAAAAGTTAATGCCTTATAAGAAGATGGTTGATGATGTCAAGAAATACTTTGTAGAAATGACTTTTCAGCAGATTCCAAGGAATGATAACAAAGCAGCGGATGCCATGGCAACACTTGCTTCTCTACTTCAGACACAGGAAAATCAAGAGTGTTACAAATTCCTGGTGGAAGAGTTGTTTTACCCTTCACATAATTGTCCTGATTCCCAAACTATATGTCACCTTGTTGGGCATGATTCCTCCCGCTATGGCCAAACTTACACATACCTGAAAGATAATATCCTCCCTCCTGACTTATCAAAAAACCAAAAGAGAAACTTTATTCGCCAATCCTCCCATTATACTCTCGTCATGGATACCCTTTTTAAACGAGGTCTAGACAGTACTCTTTTAAGATGTCTCAAACAAGAAGAATCTGAGAAGGCCTTAAATGAAGTCCATAATGGCATTTGTGGCACTCATTCAATTGGTCTTACCCTTTTGAAAAAACTCATACGCTTGGGCTATTAATGGCCAACTATGGAATGAGATTCTTTTTCAGATAGCTAAAACATGCAAATAATGTCAGATCCATGGAAATTTAATTCATGCACCAACACAAGAACTTCATGCTTTGGCAACATCTTGGCCTTTCTGCCAATGGGGTCTTGATCTAGTAGGAAAGATAAATCCTTCTTCATCCAATGGTCACAAATTCATCCTTGTAGCTACAAAATATTTCACAAAATGAATTGAGGTAGTACCTCTCATCAATATCATAGGAAAACAACTTGCTACATTTATCTTGAACTACATCATCTATTGCTATGGAATACCCATGACCATTATCACTGATAATGGGCGACCGTTCAAGATCCAAGATGTACAAGAGCTATGTGATAAATTCAAGATCCAACATATATTTTCAACACCCTACTATCCACAAGGGAATGGGCAAGCAAAGGCATCAAACAAAACTATTTTTAAAATCCTCAAGAAGACCATGAATGATACTGGAAGAGATTGGAATATTCAATTGAACCCTGATCTATGGGCCTGTCGTAGCAGTATTCGCACACCAATAGGTGCCACACCTTTCTCTCTTGTTTATGGATCAGAAGCAATACTGTCCATAGAAGTGGAGATACCTTCTCTATGAGTATCATTAAAAGGCCTTATCTCAGATGAAAAACAACGAGTATTTGGATTGCAAGAGTTACAATTAATCCATGAAGGAAGACAAAATGCCTTTGATCATTTAAAGGTCTATCAGCAAAGAATGTGTCATAGTTACAATCACAAGGTCAAATCGAGAGCATTTCAAGTTGGGGAACTAGTACTAAAATAAAATCCATGCAACCAAGAAGATTGAGAAAAGAAAGGAAAGTTTGAACCAAACTGGTTAGGTCCATTTGTGGTCACAGCAGTATTTGGGTCAGGAGCATATCAGCTATCAACACAAGATAGGGATCATCTCAAGGAACCCATCAATAGCATGCATCTGAAAAAGTTTTATGTCTGAAAAAGAAAAAAATACAAAAACTGTGAAAAAGCAGAAAACCCAAAAATAGTGAAAAGGTAGAAAATCCAAAAACAATGAAAAAGCAAAAAATCCAAAAATAGTGGAAAAGTAGAAAAATAAAAAATAAAAAAAATATGAGAAAAAGTGCTAGCTCTTCCATCTATTGGTTCATGCATCCTTCTGCTTGCATTCTTTTTCCATCAGTTTTGTTCATATCCATAATAAGCCTTTGTACATACGTAGGCATCCTAGGTGATTTCTCACCATGGTTTGGATCATTGGGTATGTCATAATGAGGTTTGTTTCTAGACTAGGGGCAAAAATTTCCTTAATTTTAAGCTTAATCAAACAAGTAGAACAATAGTCAGACAACTCTTGTCAAGCAAAAACTGAGACACATCCAACATTGAACATGAGATCAAATTGTCCACCATCAAACTATCACATGTCAATCTAAGCACATCACACACTTTTCAATGGATGATATCTTTTGGATAATGATTTTAACATGATTGTTCAACTTTTTTATTTTCGCTATCATGATTTCTAAGTGACTCCATGATGTCTCTGACTAGAGGAACAAGGAAGGAACATAATATTTTTCTTATCTGTTGTATGTAAATTAATCATTAATATGTGCAAATTTGTCTCAGGACATGATCATTAGAGTATCATCGAAGACATTTCCGATTTGTGTATATAAATGGTTAATACTACCTATTTTACGCAAGCAACACTCAAGTCATCTTGGTTCAATTATACCTTGATTCTTGTGCTAACTTGCAACATCAAAATCCAAGAAATTAGTGCTCAGGTCATTATGGTTTAATTATACCATTGATGTTTGCACTCACTTCCCACATTTTTAAAAGCAAAATCTCAATGATGACAAAATGCAATAACCTAGTGACTGGTTCAGTCATAGCTTCACATTTCATTTGCATTGTCATTTGCATTTAGCTTGCATCTCATTATTGTATGGGTTCTCGCAAGCTCATCTTATCCAAGGTTAAATCTATCACAGGAATCATCAAGGTATCATCATAAGTGTATACACAATCAGACTGATGACCCATCTCTCTCCAGATATTGTGGACCTAGCGCAAATCCTATGTTCCCCCCTCAATAGAACCAACATCAGCATGTCTAAATCTTCCTGCAACCTGATATCAACAAAAATTTTAGTTATTTATCTAGTCATCCTTATCAATTATATCAATCATTCACATCTAAATCTATTCTATCATGTCTTATACAAGATGTATCTTTCTTGGAACTAGACATTCTAATCAATTCTTATATAGGATATATTGTTCCTGAAACTAGACACTTTAATCATCTTTGTCTTATACAGGAGGAGTCATTCCTGAAACTGGACTAAATCTTGATCTTATCAATCTAATCAATCAAGCTTTATCAATCATCACATCGAGAACCGCATCACCATGATTGAATAACTCGCACTTTCATCAATCAATGTTGCGGAAATCAAATCATTTCTAATCGGGATATCAATTTCACAAAAAATCATACACTCCAAAAGTCAATTATCTAAATTGATCTCCCGAGGGGGCATCATCATACCGCAATTTATCAATAAATTTCTGGGGCATCCTATCGAACCAATATCATCATCAAAATGATATTATTCTTTGAATCAATGCGTCATCACACCTTGCTTCAAAGAGGGGCAAAATGTGTACACCTAAAAATGGTCTGAAGATAATTAATTAAATAAGCAATTATTTAATTAATTCCCCTTCCTAATTTAATTGAATTATCCCTTTCATCTACTTATTAATAAATCTAAGGATTTATTTAATAGGTTCATTTCAATAAGTCCCCTTTGATTAATTAATTCAAATTAATTAATCCTCCCCCCATCTAATTCATTTCTTCTAATCCCATAATTAATTAAAACAAATCAATTTATGAGTTGCTGAAAATTAATTAGTCTTTTCCTATTATTTGAATTTTTAAATTCAAATTAATCACATGCCTCCTAACTTCTAACCACCTGACCTAACCATCCCTCTAACCTAACCCATTCCACCTAACCTTGGGTTTAACTAACCCTATCCTATCTTACATATTCTAACCTCCTTATCCTAACCTCCTATGGTGTGGATATTCTCCCCTTGAGACACATGGCACTTTGGCCATGTGTCTCCTCTCTTGGACACTTACCCTCTTATGAGAAAGGCTCCTTGACACTTGTCACAATAGAGATGACAAGTGTCCCTTCCCCCAACCTCTTCTCCAACCTCCTCCAATTTCACCCTTGATATCTTCAGACTCAATCTTCACCGTTGATTCCTACCACCTCACCCCTGGCCTTGGAAATCCTATAAATATCCCCCAATTTTGAGCACAAAGGATCCCATCTCATATCAATTTAGGCATTGTTACTATAGGCATATCCATTTGAGCATTGTTATTATAGGAAATCGCATCTTAGATCTAGTTGAATTTGATCATTTTCTAGCATAATTGTTGAATCAAGTAGCTTAATCAATCTATTTTCTATCTTAATTTCATCATCATCATAGCTTAATAATGCATATCATTAGCTTTATTAGACTCTTAGATCAATCTAGCATAATCAATCTCATCTAGTTTGCATATCATCATCATTTGAAATCCTCCATCTAGGTGTAGTCAAGTCACTGGGATTGCTTATCCAGATCTGAGAGCAAATCCACACTCACATCTCTTAGGAGGCGATAGGTCTCTTTGTCATGGTTTACCTTTCATTTTCTTTTAATTTTCTAACCATGCTTGTAATGATCTATTGAGTGTTTGTGTTGCAGTTGTAGGTACCACACTTCACAGGCATGACGGTAGCGAGTAAGAAGGATTCAGTCTTTGTATGATCAAGAGGGTGTCCAATCAGACATCTTGATTGGTTGGAGACTAATGGAAAGCCAGAGATCCCACTTGTACATGATCTTGAGGATATACTTGAGAAAGAATCCAAAAAAGTATATTCAGCTAAGCAAGAGCGGTCTGGTTTCAAAACTCCACTTTGGGACATTAGCACATATGATTCATCCCAAGAGGAAGGTGGATTTGTTCATCTTTTCCAAGAAGTGTTGAATCAAGTTCTAGTACCCTTGTTTGTCCTCCATCTATAAAAAATTTCTTATGATCATGCAAGGCATTGCAAGTTGTTGAAGAAAGGCAACTATTTTGGAAAGCCCATGAATGGTTTCATTTATGAAGTTTTCAATTGTTAGTTAGTTTAGGTTAGGTTAGTTTTCTTTTCAATAAGTGTAGTTGTACAAAATTGAGTATTTTTTCTCAGTCAGATCATCCTTCTTGTCATCTATGTCTTTGTTGCCTGACTCTATAGCCCAATGCACACAAGCACATGGAGTTCTGGATTCTACAATCTTCAAGTGGTGAAGCTTTCTCCCCAGTTAGAGCTAGGTGTTGTATTTGATTTCAGCATGATCGAAATTGTGAGGCAGCCCTATGAAACTAGTTTGTTTCATAACTCACATCCTCCAAGAAAGATTAATCAACCTCATCAATTAGGCACTTTTTGTTTTATCTTTGTTTGGTCGTTTAGAAGTTAGAAAGTTTTTATGTTTTGACTGACAGGTCAAACTTTGTCAGACTTTAAAGTTCGACCTTCAATGAGACATGTCAGGATGTCAGACTTTAAAGTCTAATGTGCCAGTTTCCCTTGTGTTAAGTGACTGACAAGTCAGGCTTTAAAGTCTGACCTGCAGTCGAGTTTCTTTTGTAACTTACAGGTCAGACTTTAAAGTTTGACTTGTGGGAAGGATTTAGTTTGTGTTTTCGCATGTCAGACTTTAAAGTTCGATGTGCATAGTCTTGCAGTTTTTGTTTGATGCAAGTCAAACTTTAAAGTCCGACGTACATTTTGTTTGATGCAGAGTGCAGGTCATTGTTTTTTCTTCGACCTACAAATTTGTTATGTCCTTCTTGCATATCGGACTTTAAAGTTTGATTTGCAATCGTGATTGATTTTCCTTGCACATCAAACTTTTAAAGTCCGATGTGCGAATATTGAGTTTCCTTCTGAGGCTGCATATTGTGTTAGGACCCAAAGGAAACTGAGAGGGGGGGGGAGTGAATCAGTTGTCTATTAATTTCAACCTAAATATAACTTAATCAAACTTGATGCATAATACCGGCAAACCAAACTTAATGTCGGTTGACAGTTTAACAGTTAATAACAATACCGGTGAAGCTTAATGCATGAAACAGAAAGAGAAATAACATCCACAACACATAACATAGATATTTGTACGTGGAAACCCTGTAAGGGGAAAAACCATGGAGGGAAACCTTACCCACAATCAGATGATACTACTGCAGATAGTATGTGTGTACAAATGGGGTCTGCACATGCAGAAAGGCCAACTGCCTAGAGCTCACTGCTCAATGACAAAATGAGAGTCACACTGACTACAATAGGATGGTTAAATCCTAGATAATGTACTGCTCAAAATAGCATCTTCATATGCTGGATTCAGTACTGGTTAGGCTCATATTATCTCCTTTATACCTCCTTTGAATCTTCAAAAGATGTCTACATGAGTAGCTCCTCTTATATTCACATATTCCTTATCACATTCCTCTTCCACTATCATATTAATCTCACAATTGAGATCTTACATATATACCAAAACCTAAGACCAAATGTGTAGGTCGGCTTACTAAGAATATTACAATTAAATCAATTACAAATGAATCAATATGTGATGCATCATGTCTGCTCAATGCATTTACAATAATAACCAATCAATAAATCATCTCCTAGAACGTGTCATGCTGATCTGGAATAGATAACGCATGCCAGTCCATAACCTAGACCAATTTGCCGGTAACAGCAAATATGCCAACTCGATTAGACCAATAACCAAATCACCAAAACCAAGTGTTCAAACCATGTCTTCGATATAACAAATTAATCTCCAGATGATAACAAGTCATCCTCTATGTCGGTGAACAATATAACCTGTCGGTGAACCAGATACCGGTGACTGTGCATAAGTCACTGAACATGTCGGTGAACATAACCAAAGATCTCTAGAAAGATAGGTGTTGATAAGTGTTGACAATTGTTGACATCAATGACAAAACCAATGCAATACATCCATAATACCAACATATCAGACTTTAAAGTCCGACATGCAGCTGCTTGTCAAGTTTTTCCCTTGCAAGTCAGACTTTAAAGTCTTACCTGTGTATGATGTTTGTTTGAACTTGCAGATCGGACTTTAAAGTCCGACCTGCAAGTTTTTCGTAGTTTTTCCCTAAGTCATTTCTGACTCATGTTTCTTGTTCCGATCAATGAAATTTGCTTGTCCGATGGTGATCATTTTTTAAAAACTAATGATCCATGTTGAAATGTTTGATCCCTCTCCCAGCAAATCGATAGAGAAAAGAAAATGCACTAATGAGATTGTTGATATGGTGCCAAACAAAGATAAGATGCAAGCTGTTTTGGCTCATTTTGAAGAATTTTATAAATGCAATGAGCAAGAGAAAGTAGAATAAAGTGTCTCATTGACACTATCTTTTCATGTAGCTACATCTTTAGGCACTACAAATTTTCTTCCAGTTGCACATTTTCTTAATGCATAAGTTGTAGTCAAGTGGGACTGTGTAGTTGAATTAGTCAACTGTGCCCATATTTTTCTCCACTCTTTTCCTATATAAGGAGGACCCTCATTTGTAAATATTTATCTTTTTTATGCTTAGCAAAAAAATCTGCCAAATTTTATCTCAATTAAGACTTTGTGCTTTTGATGTAAAAGTTGATTCAAGGAAATAAAGATAGCAATCCACTAGTTTCCAAACTTTGTGTTGAGTCAAAGATTGTGATTATGATTAGAATTATTCTTATGTCTAGTTCTCATAATCATTTCTTATGTACTTGAATATTTATTGGTAAAATTGTGAATGCTTATGAATGAGCTTTCTACTAATGTAGATAGACTTTGTGCTATCTACATATTTGGGAAATCTTCTGACAATTAAGTGATTATGTAGGAAGCTTTGTATTGCTAGTGATTACTTGTAGATTTTTAGGAATCATTGATCACGTTTTGGAGACTTTGAGCTACAAGTCATGATTGAAATTGTAATTGTGCTAGTTAGTGTAATTACATTCAAGTAAGAATTTGATCTTACATGATTGTGAAGATATTGAAGAATCATTGTAATACGTTTGTTAATTGTCAAGTTTAGTAGTTGTAAGAAATACCAATAAGTGAAGGGAAAATACATGAATTCTGAAAAAAGAGAATTACATGCCTAGAACTTAAACTTGAATTTTATTTTACAAGTTGTTGAAATATCAAAATTCCACTAAGGGAACCCCCCCTTGCTGAGAGGAGAGACTCTATCTCATGATATCTATGTGTGAAATACATATTTTGTCATTGGTACGCTAGTGACAAAATATTCACCCAACACAAATCAAAGAAAAGGCACGGTCACTTTAGCTACTAAGTTTTGTCTAATTTGGTTTTTATCTTTTACCAATTGGAAAAGATCATGTTTCTATGCTACTCAAGGATGTCCAAAAGTGACTAGAGGAGTTATGATAAGCATGATCCCTTTCTTTGTTTGTTGTTTGTGGTGTGAACCAATGAGGTTCTGGGGCAATTTCTCTAGTGGGTGTCTATGATAGGAGCATTCAGCTTGTGAATGCCACACATACCTCGACCCCTAGCATAGTTCCTAGAATAGACGGTTCATTCCTTATCTGCTACATGTTTGTTTCTTGCAATGAGATATCTATAGATCTTGGTTCTTTATACCTTAGTGTACTGAGATTCATTGTTACATGATAAGGCTCAATGATGATAATGTATTGCACTATGAATAAATTCAAAGAAGAGTACTCATCGCTATTATTCATATAATATCATATCGGTTCTTGATATCAAGTTGACATAGTTGATTCTTCATTTTTAACATATCTTTTCATCACTTTGAGTCATGTGTTTTAGACCTTCAATTAATAGAAGAGCTTCACTATTAGGGTATTCTTGGGATATCCATTGTTTAAAGTTGTCAAATTGATTGTCCAATTTTGAAAGTTGATCTATGGAAACTCTAGTCAAAGCTTCTTCTTCATCTTTGGAATCATCAATTGGGTAGATAGATATGTTATTAGGATGAGAAGAATTAGCATTATCCTCATTGAAGAAGTCACCCAAATTAGGCTCCATCTCTTTGAGAAGTAAACCTTGGGAAGCCTTAAATCTAATGCTTCACCTAATAGGGATAGTATAGGTAAGGACTAATAGTGGTAAAAATCATGCACTAGAGGGAAAATTTGAATTTGAGTTTTAAATTTTGGGGAACAAAGTTTGCAAAATTGAATAATGCACAAATGATGATTATACGATTTGAACTTTGTTGAAAGAATAAATGACACAATTTCCAAAATAATTGTTATGGTGAAAATAAATTAAAATTTTAAAATTAGGGCCAATGGGATACCATGTAACTTTAAAACTAAAATTGACAAAAAAATTAAAATCAGGGCAGATTACAATTAACCACTTAATTTTAAATTTTTTCTTGAAAGTTGTGATGTTGAACTTGTGAAGTATTTTTATTTTAGAGGGATCAAAATTTGACAAAATCGGCCAATTTTCTAGATTTAAGCAATTAAATACAATCATAATAGTCTCCTGAGATTTTGGGAAAAAAGTCAAGGATGGTGTTGAAGTTGCACATGGTCTACCCAACTTTTCAAAAAATTTCAAGGATGAAAGCTACGATGATTTTAGAGCTAACCTCAAAAAAATGGTTGATTTTATGAAGTTTATATATGTGAAATTAAGGTTTGAATGTGAAAATAGGACCCTATTAGGGTTTTGAAAAAGATAAGAAATTGAATTGCAAATTTGAAAAAGGTCAAACCTAATGGATAGGGCAACCTTGAATAATGTTTTGAAAATTGAAATTGGTTGAAATTGATTGAATTTTAAACAAAATCCAAGTGAATTTGAAAATTAGGGTTTTAGGACCTAACCACTAAATTTTTATATTTTGAATTTTGGAAAAGGGAGGGAATTTGAAAATTTGAATTTTAGGCAAGAAGACAAGTCTGAAAATAGCTCTAAATCTGAAAATTAAATGTGAATCCAATGTTTTCACAAATTCAAGTTGAATTTTTTAAAATTAGGGTTTTGACCATTAACCACTTAATTTGTAAAATTGATTTGCAAATTGAACAAGACAAATAAGAAATCGAATTTAATACAATTTTCAGATCTAAAACAATAGATAGAAATTTTTGCAAAAAACAAGTTCAATTCCAATTTTAACAAATAGGGTTTTGAATGATTAACCACTAAGTTTTTCAAGAAAATTAAACTTGTAAATGAAAAATATACAATAATGTGAAATGTCAGGTATGTAAGGTGTCGAGTTCGCCAAAATGTGATGGTGAAAAAGGAGGGGGTGATGGAGATCAAGTGGAAAGATTTACCCTCCTCAAGAAATGAGTGAAAGTTTCACAAAGGATCCTCTTCAACCTCTTTCACACATTACAATTAAAAGAGGGGGGTTGAATTCACTAGATCCAATATCAATGGAAGGAGATTGAATGCTAAGTGAATTGACAATGAATTTCTAAACTACAAGTAACCCCTCTTTTAGATTGGATAAGATAAATTAAGCATTTGAGACTAAGAGTAAAGATGGTAAAGAAATGATTATAACTAGAGATAGAAATGTGAGATGAAGCTATGCACCTAGAATTAGTAGTAAAATGCCGAGACAAAGCTCCCCTATAAATTTGAGTGAAAGTTGTCGAGACCGTGTTGAAAGTATACTCGGTGCTCTGAAAAATTCACTTACTGAAAAGGGGTTTTTCGTCTCTGAAAAAGAAGCTTAAACCTACAAATACAGTTGCGCACTTGCAACCTACACACAGAAAAGAGAGGAAATGTTTTTGGGATTGGGTTTTCCTTTAGGTCAAACACTGGTTTTGGAACTAACCAAATGATGAAAATTACTTGCAAGTAGATGAAAGTAAATGACTGAAGTAGAATTAACCTCAAGAGAGGATGCAATTAAAATGTTGATAGAGTTGTTTGAAGGATATGTAGAATTGAATACTTTGTATGTTGATGGGGATCTCCTCTTCAGTGGTTGAATCCTTGACTTGAATGCAACACCTAGCCTTGAAAGGAGACTTGACATGCTCAATACTTGAAAGGAATGCTTTAATGCTTGATTTTTCTTCTTAAACTTATTGAACTCCTTCACTTGATTCAACTTATTCACTTGATTGAACTTATCCAAATGAGAGGGGAAAATGCATCTTATATACTTGCCAATTAGGGTTATTTCATTGATTTTCCGTCTTAGGCCTACATAGAAAACCTTTTCTTGCTTCCCATTGGCAAGCCCAATGTGGGATTTAAGTGGAGGGGGGCCAAAATAGGACAAGGACAAGGGTTCCATGCCCATATCCTAGGGGGGATAGGGGCACCACGCCCGTGTCCTGCCCGAATCCAGGACAAAAAGTAAGAACAAGCAGTGCAGGATACAAGAAAATGCATGTTTTGAGAAGTGCAAGAATGTCTCAGGTCTCCAATCAGGCTTAGGGATTCATTTCAACAATGTGAAGACCCAAATGCGGTCAAAAATTACAGGTTCATGATTTTATGATGCTACACTTACTAACACTTCTACTAATTCAAGAGGTACAATCCACAATGTATTCTGGGATAACAAAAGCATTCATATAGGTTGCATATCATTTTAAGTGCATTTTCTATTAGTTAATTTGCATTATCACTTAATTATGTGTTACTTAGATTCACTTGTGTTATAACATAGCTTAAATGCATCTTCACTTAGATTTTATTGCATTAGATTCATTCAGATAAATATCATATCATGTAAAACTCATTTTTTCATTATCATACTAATCTGTGTCAAAAGCATTACTTGCACAATAATATCATCACATCATCATATTACATAAAATAAAATGCACATAGAATCATGGAATGCATCACATACTTAAAACATCATATAGACACGTCATATAGAATCAAAGTTCATAGAAATAACACAAGGCATGTAATACGCCACCAAAATAAATCTCATATATATCTCAAAAAAGTATCAGAATACATCAAATTAAGTACAACACAGAGTGTCTCAACCGACACTACCTCTATCTCCAGGAGGATCCTGCCAACTAGATCCTACTCTAGGATGTCCCGATGATGCCCTAGGAGCACCCATCATGCCTTTGTTGCTTTTCTATCAGCTTGTGTCTCTACTAGATCCACTCTGAGATCTATAAGCTCAATACCTAGGCTCCCTCTAATCCTCAGGAATGACTCTCTCATATTACTATCTATAGTATATAGCCTCCTGAGAAGCAGTGAAAAATCTATCTGATTATGCTCGTGCATTAGTCCCTCGACCAAACATCTAATCATAAGCATCCATGGTCACATGTGCCCTCCTCACCGCATCCTCTCACTCTCTTTGGAGTCAATCTCTATTAGCAATAACCATATCTCTCTCTCCTGCAATATGATTCCTCTCAGCAACCACGACACTATATGATCGCCAGAAGTGGTCCCTATCATCCATCTTCTGTTGTCTCAAATTGGAAACTAAATCCTCCAAGCTCCTAATCTAGGCTCTCAAAACCTTCTCATCCTCACCCTCCTCATCTCCACCTCCCTCTGTAGTTGGCACATCTCCAACCTGGGGCATCTCAATGTCCCGCCCACCACCATCCCCACTAGCACTCCCTCCACTGCCAGATGACTATGATAGAGAATCATCGCTCTCACTATCATGCATGTCAAAGCTTCTCATAGACTCGGTTTCTCCACTGATGTTTACATCCTCCTCACTATCCTCTTGCTCTGCCTACAAGATGAAATACATGAAAATATCAGATACTATATTCACATGAAGGAAAATCAACTAAGTCATTTTGGAAAAATCACAAAAACAACAAGTGTGAATCAGATATTGTTTTCATGCTTAAAATCATAAAATTAAGCTAATTAGGAAATAAGGACGATCGCAAATCCTTAACTAATCAAGTTGATTTAAAACATAATGCAATAGAGTAAATGAAAGAAATGGAAGAATTAAACTAATTTAAACTCTTTATACCACATTATTGCTTCCGTTGATCTTCTCCAAATTGTTGGTGTAGGTGGCTCTCAAGTATTGCACTGGGATTCCTGCATAAGATGGCAATTATTTTGAAGAGTGTGATCTAGCTTGATTTGAGAAAACGATGTTGTTCATATAGATTTTCATGAGAAATGGGGAGGGATTTTGAACTCAAGTCCTGATTGGGAGTGAAATGATTTAGATTGATCAGTTAACAGAGTTGATTGATTTGTTAACTCGGATTGATTGACTTGTTAACTCATTTGATCGAGTAGTCAACTAGATAGATTGAATAGTGAACTGAATAGATTAGTCAGTTGACTGGAAAGATTGGGGAGATGACTAATTTGATTGATTAGTCAGAAAAGGTGATTTGGAGTGAAAAGGGGTGATTGATGAGTTAACTGAGTTAACTGATTTAATCAATCAGTCCTGATTTCAACATGTGTTATAGATTTTGAAGTTGAATTTGATTTTCATTTTCAATTTGGATTTTTGAATGCTGAAATGTACATGAAATTTACTAAAATTCATTGAAATTTAGATTTGGTGAAATATGAATTTGATGATTTGGAATTAGATAAAATTAATTGATATCCACATTTGGGGAATTGTGAATTTGATAGAAATTAAATTAGATGGAATTATTTGAAATTTGAATTTGGGAAATTGGAGGAAAAAGTTAATTAATTTAAATAATTAAATGAAATTATTTAAACATTAGAAATAAGGTTAATTAAATAATAAAGATTATTTAATTAAGGAATAAATCCTAATTAATTAAATAAATAATAATTACTTAATATTTGAGATAGGGTTAACTGATTAACTAATTAAAGAATAGAAATTTGATAATTAGAAATGTTGAATGTGATGATCGAATCAGTTCAAAAGAATAATTAATTTAATTAAAGAATTAAAGAATTACTTAATTAATTAGATGAATAATTAGCGTATGATTAATGAGATATTTTTATGTGTCTGCATTTGCCCCTCTTTGACACAATGTTGAGACGATGTTGTTTCAAAGAAAACAAAAAAAATTATGTCCCAGTATGCCCCGGTGTTGCTTATAGTGTAAATATGCGCCCTCAGAAAAAGTGGTCAAAGTTTTTTGAAATTGAGACCATTTTTTCGATACCATGCTAGTGAGAAATCGTGTGAAATTTCGTGCAATTTCAAATTTGTTTGACTGGTCTACAAGTGCATTAAAGTTCAAGGGGACCATGACTGTTGGAGTGGTAAAAACGCTAATCTTGAGCTATAGATAGTGATTAGGCTTTCTAATTAGCTCATTTGCATTCATTTGATTTTGTGAAACTCTCAATGATTTTATTATTTTCCTATGACTTTGGAGCGTGATGTCGGGTCACAGAGCGAGGTTGCATTTGTCTAATCGAGTCAGTATGTATCAAAGACCACCTGACACTAGAGGCATGGTAAGTTTTTCAAAAAAAATTCTCGTTTTTGCTTGTTTTTCCAAATTTTTCCACGATGATGTTAGAGAATAAAAATTTAATTAATGCGCAATTGCCTATATTTGTGCGCAATTGATTTTTATAATTTTCATTTGATGTAGTGATACGCAATTGAGTTTAGTAATGCATAATTGATCTTAATAATTTGCATTTGCTTTTAATAGTGCGCATATGACATAAATGATGCGCAATTGACTCTATTGATGCACATTTGATTTAACTAATTCACATTTGACTGTCAATAGTATATCTGATTCGCACTTGTTGTTTTTGAGATTTTTCTAGAATATCATAGTGATTTTTCTCATGCAAATATAGTATCTGATATTTTTATGTATTTCATCTTGTAGGCACATTATCCTATCCTGGTTGGTAGATAGATGAGGCCAGATCATCTCGAGAATCATCATGAACTTATTGATGAGGAGATTTCTTTGATCAGACACTTGGGGTTGTATCACAAATTGTACTTGCCAGAGGTTACAGCCAACAGGACCATGATCACTTCTTTAGTCGAGCGGTGGCATTCTGAGACTTGTTCCTTCCATTTACCTACTAGTGAGGCATCAGTCACACTGGAGGATGTGTGGTACATTCTTCATATTCCTATTTGTAGTACCTAAGTTACATTTGATCATGATGATGGTGTTGTCAGATTATGTGATTTGTTTGAGTGGTCAGAGGAGGACTTACCTATATGGGGTCAATATGAGATCCCATGGGATGATTTGGATTATGATGACTTGACTATCATTTTGTGCTCTATTGTTTCTGGCCTACTGATTCCTGATAGATGGACACATGGTTTCCCCATCGAATGGGGTAGAGTCATCCGGGATATGATCACTGACAAATGTGTTTTCGCTTGGGGTACTTGTTTATTAGCCACTTTATATCATCAGATGCATGTCATTATATACTTGGAGCATAAATCTATTGGTTGTGGCATCACTTTGCTCCAGGTATGGGCTTGGGAGCATATATCTATCTTTCAACTAATGATTCATGTTGATCTAGTTGATGAGTAGCCATATGCGTACAAATATATAGTTGGTATCAAACATAGGGGTTCATGGAACACCCTATACTGGAGATATCAGATAGATACCATGCAGTACTTCTCTTGGAGACCGTATCTTGATTGTCATGGTTGGGTCGATGATGCTCAACATTTACCTTATTGCCGATAACAGTGATATCTCATTGGTCAAGATGTTGGCAGGCACAGGGTTATTGACATCCATGTTCCTGGTTGGGTACTTTGTCATTTTGGGGAGGTATAGGTTGTGCCAAATATGATAGCATACTTCACTCAAAATACTCAAGAGATTGGGGATTGGGGGGCTTGTGTATAGCCTCATGTTTCTATAGCCAAGTTTAATTCTCTTCGCACTTTGCAGTGGGGTTGGTCAGTCGAGGTTGCAGATGCAAGTGTGACTCCTCAGTATGATTCTTATTGGGTTCAACACATGCCAGTGTCATTGAAAAATCCTACAGTTCCTATTTCAACATAGAAGATTTAGCATAGTAGACTTGGGGGAGGGAGAGCTAGAGGGAAAGATGGCAGAGGGAAGGATGGTGGATGAGATGGAGGTCATATTGGATTGATTGCAGCATCAGCGACAACATAAGAAGAGCAAGAGGATAGTGAGGAGGATGTAGACATTGGTGGAGACACCGAGTCTATGAGCAACACTGACTAGGATGATAGTGAGAGCAGTGATTCTTTATCAGATTCATCTGGCAATGGAGAGAGTGATGCTAGGGATGGTGGTAGGCAAGACATTGAGATGCCCTAGGTTGGAGATGTGCTAGCCACAGAGGGAGGTGGAGACAAGGAGGGTGAGGATGAGCAATTTTTTAGAGCTTGGATTAGGAGCTTGGAGGATCTAGTTGCCTCTTTGAGACAGTGGCGGATGGATGATAGGGATCATTTCTAGCAATCATATAGTGTTGTGGTTGCTGAGAGGGGTCAGATTGTAGGAGAGAGGGATATGGTTATTGCTGATAGAGATTGACTTTGGAGAGAGCGAGATGATGTGGTGTGGAGGGAACAGGTGACCATAGATGCTTATGATCAATTGTTTGGTCCAGGGACTGATGCATGGATGCAGTCAGACAAATTCTTCATCGCTACTCAAGAGGCTATATACTATAGACAGGCATATGAGAGATTTGTTCTCGAGGGTCAGAGGGAGCCTATCTATCAATTGTATAGATCTTAGAGTGGGTCTAGCAGAGACACGAGTTGACAAACGAGTAGTGGGGGCATGATGGGTCCTTGTAGGGTATCATTGGGACATCCTGGATCACAATCCAGTAGGTAGGATTCTCCTGGAGATAGAGGTAGTGTCGGTTGAGACACTCTATGTTGTACTTGATTTGATGTATTCTGACACTTTTTTGAGATATATATGATATGCATTTTGGTGGTTTCTTACATGCCTTGTGTTATTTCTATGATGTATGATTCTATATGATGTTTGATGCATTATATGATTCTATATGTATTTAATTTTATGTAATATGATGATGTGATTATATGATTGTGAAACTAATATTTTTTGACACAAATTAATATGATTATGAAACTAAAATGAATTTTATATGATATGATATTTATTTGAATGAATCTAATGCAACAAAATCAAAGTGAAGATGCATTTAAGCTAGGTGATAATGCAAATTAACTAATAGAAAATGCACTTAAAATGATATGCAACCTATATGAATGCTTTTGTTATGCTAGAATACATTGTGGATTATGCCTCTTGAATTAGAATAAGTGTTAGTAAGAAAGATAGATTTGGAAAAGATGATGACAAGATGCGTTAAAAATGAAGAATCAACTGTATCAACTTGATGTCAAGAACTGATATGATATGATAGGAATGACAATGATGAGTACTCTTCTTTTCCTTTATTCATAGTGCAATACATTATCATCATTGAGCCTTATTATGTAACAATGAATCTTAGTACACCGAGGTATAAGGAACCAAGATGTATAGATATCTCATTGCAAGAAACAAACACTTAGTAGATAAGGAATGAACCCTCCATTCTGGGAATTTCTCTAGGGGTCGAGGTATGTGTGGCATTCACAAGATGAATGCTCATATCACAGACACCCACTAAAGAAATTTCCCCATAACTTCATTGGTTCACACCACAAACAAAAAACAAATAAAAGGATCATGCTCATCATAGCTCCTCTAGTCACTTTTGCACATCCTTGAGTAGCATAGAAACATGATCTTCACCAATTGATGAAAGATAAAATCCAAATTATTCAAAATTGAGCAACTAAACTAACTATGTCTTTGCTTTGATTTGTTTGATGTGATGGTTGATAATGTGTGGTGTCAGAAAGTTGAGGACCCCATCTAAGACTTATCTCTCTGATTTCGACTGTATCCTCTTTTGTTTAAGATAAGATAATTATCACATTTATATGGATATTAACGAATGATAAGACTTCATTAGTTTGGTTATAGATGTTTTATAAGATAGTTATTGATGAATACTAAGAGGGGGGGTGAATTAGTATGCCAAAAATCTCTGAGTTAAAACACTTAAATATTCTGAAGACAAACTGGTAAAACAGTTTCACAGATAGACCGGTTAACACACATGCAAACTAAAATGCAAATAAAGCATTCACCCACAAAAGCAATACAACCATAACACAAGATATTTGATGTGGAAACCTAACTAGGAAAAACCACGGTGAGATGGAACTCACAAGTCACTATCTACAGAATAGAAACCAAACCGGTTAAGGTCTTACAATGTTCTTCACCAGAACAGATCCTGTTAGGAATCTCAATCTCTGTTAGGAGATAAGTCTGATTAAAGACTACCTTGCTAGAGGATTTTAGATTCATAGAAGTGAATCACCTTGTTAGAGGATTTTACAAAAGAATTTTGGGCCTACCCGGTTAAGGGCTACAGACTTGTCAAAGATGTGAGTAATCAACAAGTGTTTGATCTATCTAATAGCACAAACTACTTAGTTAGATCCAGTATAGCTCACTGCTAATGCATTCTAGCATTACTTCAATCTTCTCTATCTCTCTCCCAGTTACAACTTGATCTTCTCAGATAAGATTGCTCTTACAACAACTCAACAACCACCTTAAACCCTAGCACAACATAAACCCTTTCAGCAACAACCTAAAACCCTAGACATGATGTCCTTTTAAAGGAATCTAATTTCATGTCAGTCTAATAGGATTACATTACAATTTCCTAGGTTCAATGAATCTAGACATACTCAGTAACATGACACAAAAAGCACCGTCAAACAATCGGTGGATTGGTAACTCATCACAAAATGCCGGTTGGTAACTCATCACAGAGTATTACCGGTTCATACAAAATACCGGTTGTCGGTTTGACAAAAATGAATATTGGTAAGAATGTGTTATGCTGCTTTTCTCCCTCGTACCGCTTGAGATCTACGAACCACTTGGGATTGACATGCCGCTTCAGATTGGGAAACACATTCTACAAAATCACCAATAGTCTAAAGACTAGAATACAACATACCGGTTGGAACAGATACCGGTTGAGCTCTAGCTCATACATATAAAGGGGATCTCAATGCAAGTGTGTTTCCATCAATGACAATCACAACATAAACATCAAAAATATGCCAACAATCTCCCCCTTTGGCATTGATGGCAACACTTAGGAAAATAAAATTTTGACATCTAAGTGTTTTACAAAAAAAACATGCCATTAACAAAATTTCTCCCCCTAAGCATATACACTATCCCTTAATCAATACAATGTATAACAATTTTACATACAAAGCATAAACATTGAGATATCAGAGCATATAGCATATATCAAAGCATATAGCAAAATTTTAAAACCAGATACTTCTCCCTATTTGTCTCCAAAATAGATAGAGTACTTCTCCCACTTTGCCAACAATGACAAAGTACCGCTGAACAACCCTGTTTCCATTTGATATTAAAATAATAAAAAATTATGACAACAATGAATAATACTTGTCAAAAACCGATTTATAGTCCTGCAAAAATTGTTTCATGGATAGAGACCAGGACTCAAGTAGGGAGGTGGCCACTTCTTTCTCTGTTTGCATCTGGGATACCTATTCCTCCATGGTATCAACTATACTCAGCTCCTACATAACTGTCAAGGCATCCAGGTTCAGATAACACTTCTGAAGAATTTGTAGATGTGGAAGTAAAACCAGTTGTAGCTTCTGCAAATCTCTAGACTGTGTACTAATCTCTTGCTCCATTTTGGCTGACTAGATCTGGAACTGATGAACAGTTTGCCCATAAGTTGCAAAGGAATCATAAGGTGGCTTAAATGTGCTCAAGTAAGACTGTAAGTCCATTTGAAGCTTTTGCTTCTGAGCTAGCACATCATCATAGAATAGATGGGGTTGACAGATTTTGCTTAGCAATAGATTTCCCTCATCCAAAGCGTCCCTTATATCCTTTTGGTCTTTCAGAAGTTTAGACTGGAGTTCATTCAACTTTTTCACCAGAGCAATTTTAAGAGCCTTTTGATGCTCTTTCTTGACATTTGCCTCAGCTGCTTCTTCTAGGCTCTACACCTGATCATCCACTACAGTACATAGTAGTTTAAGCTGTGCTAGTGATGATTCAGTATTAGGAAGATTGGTACCGGGGATCAAACCGGTAAGGGTGTCTATAGCCGCTTGAATTATATCTTGCTCCTTATTCCTTCGTATGATTTCAAGGCGCTCTTAAGCAACCTTGATGCTCTGCATTAGCTCTGAATCTCTTGCAGATTGGAGATCGATAGGACTGGCAATATCAACTGGTTTGGCTTGACTCTCGGTTGCCTTTGGAGTCTCCATCTATGTGCTCTTCATCGCTTCCGCTACCTTGTTTTCTTCCTCCTTCTTCTTTTTCTCTTCTTCCTTCTTCTTTTCTTGTTCCTTGTCTTCTTCTTCTTTCTTTTTCTTCTCTGCTTCCTTCCTCTTCTCCTCTTCTTTCTCTTCCTCTTCCTTATTCTTCTTTTCTTGTTCCTTCTTCTTTTCCTTTTCTTTATCCTCCTCTTCCTTCTTCTTCTTTTCCTCTTCCTTCTTCTTCTTCTCTTCTTCCTTCTTCTTCTTTTCTTCCTTATCCTCTTCTTCTTTCCTTTTCCTCTCATCTTCTTGCTTTATTTTTCTCTTCATCTTTTCTTTTCTCCTCTTCCTCTTTTCTCTTCTCTTCCTCTTTCTGCTTTTTCTCATCTTCATCCCTCTTCTTTTTCTCTTCCTGTTCCTTAGCCACTTTTTGTCTGTCCTCGGCTTGCTCACTACCCTGTTCGTCTTGTTGCACCTGTTCTATTCCCTCAGAAGGTATGTCCTGAGTGACATCTTCTATGTCTAGTGTGTCGACATCAATAGTGTCGATTGGTTCTTCAACCAGGTTTCCTTCTTCATCAAAAACTTCATCCAGTTTAGATATGACTGGTTCTTTTTCCACTTGCAGGTTGGCCATTCGTGCTTTGTGAGCTTGAATAGCATAATCCATATAATGATGAGCGTATTTTTCAACATCATCAATTCTCCCCTCTAACAGCCAGAGTCTTCTCCTCCTTGTGAAGAAGAGTCCTTTATTTTGGTCCAAAACATCAAATAATTCTGAGTTTGAGAGGTCAGGGAAGTATTGTGCAAAGAATTTCTCCCTAATCTCCTATTCTTTTTCTATGGAAATGCGCCATTTATTATCTAATGCCTTATATAATGAATCCAGTGTCTGAGATTTAATCTCTGATGGCGACCGATCATTTTTACACAAATAAATAATAATTTCCTGTAGTACTTCATCTTTCTCCTCACTATTAAAATAATCATAATAATCTACTAAGTCATGCAATAATTTTCTCCTAATATTCTTTATTGTCCTTTTATAATGTGTCAAAGGTTTGTATGAGGAGATATCAATATTTACTGGTGCGGATGCTGCCGATTCATTCTTCTTCATCTTCTTTGTCTGTCCGGCCTTCTTTGGCATTTCATCAAACTCAGTCTCTTCAGAGTCTGATTCATTTGACTTAGTCTTTCTTTTTCTTTCAAAGACTTTTTCCGGTGCCACTTTCGGTTTCTTCTTCACAGATGACCGCTTGGTCACTCTTGGAGTTGTAGTAGTAGCTGGGGCCGATGCTGCAGGCACTGCCTTTGCTTTCTTTGCTGCCAGTTCTTTTCCTTTTTTTAACAGAGGGTTCCTCAGCCGATGCAATCCTCTACAGATAGGTTCCATTCCTCTTAGCCTTAGGATCAAGAGGCGAGGAAATAAGGGTTGAGGCATACCCTTCCAGCATATCATACATCACCTCATAGCCCATTAGCTCCACTTCTTCCATTCTAGGCTCAACAGCCTCCATTAGGCATTTGTCCACCTGGATGGTGAAACAGATGTCATCTGCATATTTCTTAATGATGTCACCTGAGATCCTCACCCTTTGACTCATCTTCCTTCTGAACTCATCAAAATACTTGTTCAGCACATCAGGGTAACTGATTCCAATGGCTTGAATGCTTTCCTTGATTTGCTTGGTTACCGGTTAGTTAGGAGACCACTAGACATCTCCTACTCTAGGAAAGTAGCCTTGGAAATAGAAGAACAACCCAGCCAATAGTTGTCCAAACTTGAATCTTAGTGCATTATCCTATTTAATCAACTTTAGATTAGACAGGAGTTACCTCTGCATACTGGTGCATAGGTCAAATGATGCATCCTCTTTAATCATCCAGTAAGCGGCATTTACCGCTGCAGATACAAAATTAATCCTGCTGGCTAAGAATGTTCTGTAGCCTATCACCATGTAGGCGTACTTCACCAGATCATCCTTGATAGGATTAACTGTCATACCTCGTGAGTCACTTGTTGAATCGGTGAGCTTGGCCATTTCCGTTTTGCTTACCGTTCTTAGGGCTGGCACTTCCCCTGTGTTGTAGAAACTGGTGACTGCATGAATTGCCTGTGGCATGATATCATGTGTCCTCTCCAGGTACATCTTGTCACCATGGACTCTACTCAAAATGATCCTAATATGATCCTCTGTAAAGTCTTCCAGAAAGTATACAGCATTGTGGAGTTTCTTCTTTTCTAAGATACTTTATTCCGGTTTGATTTTCTTGTCCTTGCTGCAAAATAAACCTAACTAGGTGTGAATAGCTAAAGACCCTAGGTCTTCTATTTTGCAATCAATATAGTTAGAAATTCCCTCTTCTACTATTACTCCAGCCGGAACTTGTGGTAAGGCATTGTACTTTGACTTCCTTTGAATGAAATTTTTTGACTCAATGGATGTACTAGAACTGGTATGAGATGCGGAAGCCATTGTAGAGTATTTTAAGAACATGAGAAATACCTTTAAAATGTGAATTTAGGGCTTCCTGATTCTCCTTCACTCCACACTCCATCGGTTGCCGAATCATCACTTTGTGTTTTCCACTTGACCGTTTGCAAACTGGATTTGAATCTCCTTCAAGATTTGTCAATTTCTTGAAACCTTACCTCAAATTGCCTTTTCTTCGCTCTACACTTTGAAAAACTTTTCTTCACTCGAAAACAGATAGTGATAAATGATTTGAAATATGCTTTTATACATGTCTCTCACCTATCGCCATTAATGCTCCTTTATTAGGGCGTAAACCCTAATTTGCCTTTTTTTTTACCATTTCCGGTCTTCTACCAAGTGACAGGTATCACATACTGGTTAAGGTCTTTTACCGGTGTATAAAAAACATTTCACCATTTGCTCCCCCTAAGCCTCTTTGGAGCTTAGTTTGCCGATTCTGATATTTCCACACTAGGTGCAAAAACCGGTTCCTCTTCCAATATTGTTGGTTTCTTCCTCTAGGTTTTGTTCATGTCTGCTTGAACTATTTCAACATCAATTTCTCCTTCCTGAGTGACTCGTATATCATCAAATATACTCTTTCTACTTTTGCAGAATCTTGCAATGTGACCCAGTTTGTTGCAATGATAGCAAACCAATCCAGGTGCTCTCCAAGGTCCATTGTTCATTTTTCCATTCTTCCTTCTGCATGTAGCAGCAGTGTGACCATGTCCATGACAAATCCAACAGTTTTCTCTCCATCTGGTTGCCGGTTGATAACCATTGTTGCCTAACTGATAATTGTAAGCATTAAACCGGTTAGGGTTCTGGTTCACAAAAGATTTCGGACCAGCTCCTTGGGTCCTCTAAGGATATCTTTCGGTATTGTTCATGATAGACCTGCATTCAGATGCTTTATGCCCAAACTTGTTGCATGCATAACAATGACCATTGAACTTATTGGATCTAGGTACATTGTTTATAAAGTAAGGAAAATTATTGTAGGCTTTGCTCCTACATACATTGGCAGTGTGTCCTTCTTTAAGACAGTTAAAGCAAACAGGTTTGAAGTTTTTCTTACCTTTTCCTTTGAGTGTTGGTTGCTTCTTTGATGCTTCAGCATTTTTTCCTGAGGATTCTCCTTCCTCATGTCCAGAGAAACCAAGTCCATTGGTATTCTTTACTGGTCTAGATGACTCAATCTTTTGCTCTAGCTTGACAGTACTTTTGCTGAACTTAGCAAGTATTTCCTTTGACTCAGAGAGTTCTTTGGAAATAGCAGTATTTGTCTCCATTAGGCTTGCATTTTCAGAGATGGCTATGTTCAGTTCATCTTGTACTCCTTCTTTTTCCATTCTTCTCTCATGTAGGCAAGCAGTCAGTGCACTAATCTCTTGTTTCAACTTGGAGATCTCATGATCTCTATCCTTTACCAGATCTTCAGCTTTCCTCTGATTCTCAAGCTCTTGACTAAACTGGATAGTCAGTCCTTCCAACTCCTTTCTCGGATTGGAGTTTGAATCATTCAGCTTATTTACTTCTACAATTATGGCTTCCATAATTGCTTCATCTTCAGAACTATTTTCAGATAGCTCCATCAACTTCTCTGCATGTTCTCTCCTTTTTGCTTGAGATGCCTTGTATTTGACCATAAGATCATCATAGGCTTGCTCAGACTGAGTCAGTTGTTGAGTAAGTTCCCTCAAGGTGTATTCCCTCATATCTCTTTCCAAGTGGTTAGACTTATAGAAAGGTAGGCTCTGATACCAATTGATGAATACTAAGAAGGGGAGTGAATTAGTATGCCAAAAATATCTGAGTTAAAACACTTAAACAGTCTGAAGACAAACCGGTAAAACAGTTTCACAGACAGACCGGTTAACACACATGCAAACCAAAATGCAAATAAAGCATTCACCCACAAAAGCAATACAACCATAATACAAGATATTTGATGTGGAAACCCAAATGTGAAAAACCACAGTGAGATGGAACTCACAAGTCACTATCTGCAGAATAGAAACTAGACCGGTTAAGGTCTTACAATGTTCTTCACCAAAACAGATCCTGTTAGGAATCTCAATCTCTGTTAGGAGATAAGTTTGATTAAAGACTACCTTGCTAGAGGATTTTACATTCACAAAAGTGAACCACCTTGTTAGAGGATTTTACAAAAGGCTTTTGGGCCTACCCGGTTAAGGGCTACAGACTTGTCAAAGATGTGAGTAATCAACAAGTGTTTGATCTATCTAATAGCACAAACTGCTTGGTTAGATCCAGTATAGCTCACTGTTAATGCATTCTAGCATTACTTCAGTCTTCTCTATCTCTCTCTCAGTTACAACTTGATCTTCTCATATAAGATTGCTCTTACAACAACTCAATAACCACCTTAAACCCTAGCACAACATAAACCCTTTCAGCAACAACCTAAAACCCTAGACATGATGTCCTTTTAAACGAATCTGCTTTCATGTCGGTCCAATAGGATTACATTACAATTTCCTAGGTTCAATGAATCTAGACATACTCAGTAACATGACACAAAAAGCACCATCAGTGTGTTGGCACCGTCAAACAATCGGTGGATTGGTAACTCATCACAAAATGTCGGTTGGTAACTTATCACAGAGTATTACCGGTTCATAAAAAATACCGATTGACGGTTTGACAAAAATGAAGACTGGTAAGAATGTGTTATGCTACTTTGCTCCCTCATGCCACTTGAGATCTATGAACCACTTGGGATCGACATGCCGCTTCAGACCGGGAAACACATTCTGCAAAATCACCAATAGTCTAAAGACTAGAATACAACATACCGTTTGGAACAGATACCGGTTGAGCTCTAGCTCATACATATAAAGGGGATCTCAATGCAAGTGTGTGTCCATCAATGATAATCACAACATAAACATCAAAAATATGCCAACAGTTATATCCTTTGTTTAAGTTTGTGCGAAGTGTTTGTTGGATATCTGCTAGGGTATTTGTTTCTCACAAAACATTTTATTGCAAGTTTTTGAGTGTTTTTATTTTTAGTTCATTTTCTAAGTTTTTCGATGTTTAGGTTTTTTTCAGGATTGTATTTGAATGTTTTTGTTTGATTTTGTGGATTTTTTTATTTTTAAGTTTTTGATGTATTTGATTTTTTTGGTATTTGTTCAGGACTTTTTTAGGATTTTTAGGATTTTTTAGGACATTATTTTATTTTTAGGATTTTTTCAGGACTTTTTACGATTTTGGGGATTTTTTCAGCTTTGCCCCTAGTATGTAGAACTATTTTGACATGATGCTCTAGGTGATACATATGGAGACAATAAATTTTTTATATGAGTTACGCTAATGCAAGATGCATGATGAAGATGCAATTCTTATTCGAACAAGGATGATTGTGTGTGTCTTTCATTCTAAAATGCACTAAGTGAATTAAAGGTGTGAAACATTTTAGAGATAGGAGTTCAATCCATTCTCAGAAGACTTTAGACCATCCAACCTAACACAGCTTGAGGAAGATCTTGACACCGGTAAAGATGGAAAATCTGATGAAGCAACTTGAAGGAGCTCTTACATACTATGATGCAGAGAAATTGAAAAATATCAAATTAGAAGATGATTTAAGGGCAGCTCAGAGGATATTTCTGAGGCACTAACATAGGGAAGCAAAACACCGGTAGAGCATTTACAGCATCTCACCGGTACAGTGAAGAGAACTAAGACAGCAATAAAAGATAGTAAGAAGTTTATGGATAGTATAAACTTAATTTTGGGAGATCTTTTTCAGATTATAACTACCTAGCTACAAGGTTGAGGTTATGGATAGATGAAACTACAAACTCTACTGACATCTTGACAACCTTTGTCATTGATGCCAAAGGGGGAGTAGTGGGATGAGAAAATTCAAAACACGGGAATCATATGCTCAGGGGGAGCTCTCACATTTTTGGTAAATATTTTTTTTGGTAACATTTTTGGACTACACATTTTTGGATACTTTTTGAAATTTCTCATGAGTGTTTCCATCAATGCCAAAGGGGGAGATTGTTGGCATATGCACACTCCAATGAGACATTGTATGTGATTGATGGAAAGCTTGCAATCTTATGGCACCGGCAAGATATTACACTGGCAAGATAGTG
Organism: Cryptomeria japonica; assembly: GCF_030272615.1. NCBI lineage: Eukaryota > Viridiplantae > Streptophyta > Pinopsida > Cupressales > Cupressaceae > Cryptomeria > Cryptomeria japonica. The sequence goes on along the minus strand of NC_081410.1, from coordinate 81,207,858 downwards.
CACCGACATCAGCAGATCACACTCTACACCAGCACAGAAGAAAACAAGTATACCAGCACAGAGGCCGACAGGATTTTTGTTATGCAATATTTTGTTTATTATTGTAAGCCGACTTGGCAAATTGTAAAATGACTCTTATATATAAAGGAGATCATTGTAGACATTTGTAGGAGTGAAAGAGGAGTATTAAGGAAAATATTAGGTAGACCTAATGTGTGAAATATAGGTCAAAGGGTATATGTAAAGAATAGAGCAGGAACCGGTACTTTATCTGGCATTGAAGATGCTATTGTAAAGTAGTACAAGTCATTGGATTAGTATAATCCTTATTGTAAGTCAGTGTGACTTCCCATTGAGCAGTGAGCTCTAGGCAGTTGGCCTTCCTGCGTGTGTAGACCCCTATTGTAAGTAATATTCTCTTATTGGCCAGTGAGTGAATATTGTGGGTCACAAATCCCACCGAGGTTTTTCCCACACCAAGTTTCCTCATTAAACATCTTGTGTTATGGTGTACTTTTCATGTGGATGTTCTTGATTCTATTTATTACATTATTTCTTGCATACCGGTACACTGTTATATTATGTTCTGCATGTTTTAACTTAAGAAATTCCTATCACCAGTTAGATATTGATTTACCCCCCCTCTCAATATCTGTGGGACCCCTAACACATCCAACCTAACACACTATGTAACCAAGATTTATGAATGGAGGTGTAGAAAAATTCTCCATAAATTCTTGAAACTTTGATCTTCTTTTTCCCATGTGTGTACACTTGAGTTTATTACTACCCTTATAACCATTACAGACCCTTGGAATCCTAACTTCAAAAGCAACCTGGATAGAGCCTTGTTGTCAGAAAGCTTTTAGGGATCTGATGAGGTTATACACTATAATCTCTCAAATATTGCTCCATTTCCAACATGTGTCTATAGCCCTGATGGAGTTATTCGCATGTTCCCTTAGTCAAGATTTTGTTACACTTTTTTGTGTGATTTCTAGTTATGTAAGTGGTATATGAAAGTGAATAATTGTATATCCATTTTGATGTATTTATCTTAAGAGCGAATAAGAGCAGAGAAGAGTGAATCAAGGTTTTGGAAGAGGTATCAAACAAAGCTTAAATTGATATTGAATCCAGCATTGCAGATGCTAGCTTAAACCAGTATAGGAAATTAATGTAAGTGGTATATAAGAGCGAATATTTGTATGAATAAATATGTTGTTTACATTCATTTCCTATACCAGTTTAAGCTAGCATCTGTAATGTTGGATTCAGTACCAGTTTAAGCTCTATCTGATACCTCTTCCAAAACCTTGATTCACTCTTCTTTGCTCTTATTTGCTCTTAAGATAAATACATCAAAATGCATATACAATTATTCGCTTTCGCATTCTGCAAGGTTCCTTTGATTCTCCTTAAGGACAATATCCCCCACTTCACAGAAACGGGGTCTCACTCTCTTTTTATAGCTTTGTCTCATTCGATTTTGATAGCCTTGCAAATGATTTAGAGTGCTTTGTCATTTTTCATCCAACAGTTCAATTTCATGTAAATGGGCAACTATGTAGTCTTCCTCTGATATGATGTGTTTTAGAGAGACTCTTAGTGATGGCAATTCTACTTTGATAGGTAAAACAACTTTTGAACCATATACTAATGAGTAAGGTGTAGCACCAGTAGCTATGTAGACACCAGTTTGATAGGCCCAGAGAGCTGAATTTAATTGAAGATGCCAGTCTCGTCCAACATTGTTGACAACTTTCTTTAAAAAAAAATAAATGGTTTTATTTGTTGCCTCAGCTTGACCATTGCTTTTGGGATAATAAGGAGTTGCAAAACATTGTTGAATGTGGAATTTATCACAAAGCTCACTCACCTCTTGATTTTTAAAGGGTTGCCCATTGTCAGTAACAATGCACATGGGGACTCCATATCTACTGATGATATAATTCAAGATGAACTTAGCTATTTGTTTGCCAGTTGTGTAGGTCATAGGGATTTCCTTGACCCTTTTGGTAAAGTAGTCAGTAGATGTGAGTATGAACTTGTGTCCATTAGATGTTGTAGATATTCCCAACAAGATCCAATCCCCATTGTGAGAATGGGAATGGTGATGTAATCGGTTGAAGATCTTGAGTAGGTGCATGGATCAGATCTCCATGTATTTGGCATTGTCTACATCTTTAGACATACTTGAAGGCGTCCTTTTTCATAGTTGGCCAATAGTACCTAGCTCTCAACAATGTTTTTGCTAATTTCGTACTAGAAGAGTGTTAAACACTTGATTAGTCTCAAAGACACTGAGAGGGGGGGTGGTGAATCAGTGTCTAACTGGTGGATGAAAGAATTCAACTTATTTGCAACTTTACAACCCAAATTAATATACCGGTAAACAAATAATAATGTAGTAAAGAGAAACAAAATAATAAGCATCAATGCACATCATAACATAGATATTTTTGGCGAGGAAAGCCGGTAGGGGAAAAACCTCAGTGGGATTTGTGACCCACAATATTTACTCACTGGCCAATATGAATAAATATTACTTATACAATAGGGGCTTGCACATGTAGGAAGGCCAACTACCTAGAGCTCACTGCTCAATCACAAAAAGGAGTCACATTGACTACAAAATTGGATAATTAAATCCAATGATAATGTACTGCTCAAAATAGCATCTGCAATGCTGGATTCAGTATCGGATTAAGCTCTGTCAAATACCTCTACCATAAACCTTTCTTCGCTCTACTTTGCTCTGCTCTTATTCGCTCATAAAATTATTACATCAAAATTCATATATAGATATTCGCTCTCATATACCACTTACATTCATTTCCTATACTACTTCAAAATAGCATCTGCAATGCTGGATTCAGTGCCAGTTTAAGCTATGTTTGATACCTCTTCCAAAACCTGATTCACTCTTCTCTGCTCTTATTCACTCTTAAGATAAATACATCAAAATGCATATACAATTATTTTCTTTCATATACCACTTAGATGCATACCTAATTACATTTCAAATGACCTACAAGATCTCATACATATATGAGTCTTTACAATACATCATGTCAGCTATACAACTATAATTACAATACAAAACATTTTGCATAAACAATATTAATTCTAAGTCAGCTTGGACTGTCGGTATGATCTTTTGTCGATGTAATTGGATGCTGGTGTGAATAACCCATGTAGTGACTATCGGTGTCGGTAGGTGAAGTCTATTGCTGGTATAATCTTTGAACCCTATTACCAGTTAGTTACCATCAATGACAACATCAACCATTCTCATTTGAGTGTATAATGCCAACAATCTCCCCCTTTGCCATTGATGGCAACACTCATGAGAAAAATCCAAAAACTAATATCCAAAATGAAGTCCAAAAACTGAGAGTGCTCCCCATGAGCAAATGATCTCCTTTTGTACATTTTTTTCATTACACCACTCCCCCTTTGACATCAATGATAAAGGATGTCAAAAGTATCCAAAATTCAAAATTTTACCTAGAATCCTGTAGCCGGTTATGTACAATCTAGAAAATGTCTGCCAAAACTAAGTTAAGACCTTGCAAAAACTTAGTGCTATCAGAAATTGTAGTCTCCGTCTGTTGGATCATTCCGGTGAGATAATGCATCTGTTGCTTCAGTGATCTTTCTCCTTAAATAGTTGCCTTGGTTAGCTCATTCTGGTGTGTTAACAAATTATCCAATCTAGGACCAATTTTGTTCTTTAACTCTGGGGTTTTCATCTTCAACCTTGCCTTTTCTCTTTCCAACTTCTCAATCTTCTCTTCATAAATTGTCATCTCTTGATCCAAAACTGATGTGAGTTCTGAAGAACCAATCATATTGTTAGCAATGTCATCAATTTATTTCTGTGATTTCTTTATTTGCACATCAATGTCTTGTGTTAGATGGTGAGGTTTACATGCTTCCCTGTACATTTACTTGTATTCCAAAATGGTGGAATTCAGTGTTGGTAATAAAGAATCAATCTGTCCTATGCAGTCCTTTATTGTTTTATCAAAGAATTCATCCTTCTCCTTATTAACTCTTTCCTTAATGGTCTCATCATTTATCTTATCTACAGTTTGAATATTAGAAGAAATGAATTTTGACAATGTGTCCAATTTACCTATAGACCCAACAATGTGACCAACCTTGCATGCCAGTGCAATCATCTACAAAATTGGTAAAGAATTATCAATAGCCTTAAATGCTAAGGCATTGCATTATGTTATCTTCTTTATGGAATCTAGTAATACATCAGTTACATTCGTCGGTCTGTAGTCCATAATAGAAGTATTGGGAGGAGTGCTAGGATATGCAATAACTTTCTTCTCTTCTCCAGATACTTGCTCAGTTACCTTAACCTCTTCCTTATCCACTTTCTCTTCCTTCTTATCTTCATTCTTATCCTCATTCTTTTTTACTGTCAGTTTTGATTGTGTCTGTTTTTGTTCTTTTTATGTTCCTATCAGTATCTCAATATTCTACTGAGTGTCAACAGTCTTGACCGGTGATTCAGGTTTCTCAACATTTATATCTTTAGATTTCTTTTCTTCTGCAGTTTCCTTATCCAACACAATATTGATGTCCTGGGTGTCAATAATCATTGTGAATAGAATGTCTGACTTGGAATTAACATTATATGTTTTCACTTCCTCTGATATCTTTTCTTCGGGCTCATTTTGCATTTTTGTTGGTGCCTCTGATACTACCGATTGGGTGTCCTGTGTCGATGGTGGTAAGTTATCCTTAACCGTGATGTCAGGTACACTGCCAACCTTACTCTTTCCCTTGTCTGTTTTATGATACACTTTAGTAAATGATTTGTCAATTTTATGTCTATCTTTCTCTTCTCTCTTATCTTTCTCAACAAAGAATATATCCCATTTATTAGTTGTTTCATCTACAATCTCTTTTACTTTGTCGGCCATAAGACTAACTTGTCGGTGACCACTCACAAAAACAGTCCTGTTAGCTTCAAATATTAAGTAATTTATTTCTTGCTTTGAATTAACAAGATGAACGGCTAACAGTACCTCAACCTTCAATTTCTTGTCTAATCCATAACGGACATTCTCTTTGCTTCAATTCTTAAGTATAAATCGTTAGGAAGAACATCTACAACCTCAATAAGGACCTTTTTATATATATCTAGATACAAAATAATGCTTTCCTCAATAGTATCCTTATCCGAATCCTTGAAAGAATGTTAAAACTTATTAACATTACTAAGATTTCCTTCTTGAGTATTCTTTTGGTGAAAGAGTGTTTGGTTCCTTGTGTTCTGGTTGTTTCTTTGGTGTGACTTTCTTCTTTTGACCACTGGGCTCTCTCACAACTTGTTGTTTCTTTCTAAGTGTTCTAGATTTCTTGGGAGAGGGAGCAAGTGTCGGTGAGGGTTTTCTTTTCTTTTTGTCCACCCTTTTGAATTCAAATGCCTTACCACTTTCGGAGTCAGGTGAGGTAGCCATAGGAGAAATATGTGCTACCGGTTGTTGTTCTAATTTTCTTTCTTGTTCAGCAACACCTTTCATCAGATCTAGTTTCAATAATCCCTTCTTAACAATTTCTACAAACTTAGAAGCATCTTTTATTTCTTTTTCCCTTTTCTTTCTTTGCTTCTACATAGTAACATCACTCTGTATAGTTTCAGCATTACCAAATATCTTCTTTGTCAGTTCTGGTGGAGCATCAAGGAGTATTTTGGCATATGATTCCAAGATGTGTGAATCCACTTCATAACCCATCTCTGTTATCTAGACAATTCTAGGTCTAACTGCCTCCATCCATACTTCATCTCTTTTCACAAAAAATCATATTTGTTTGTCATATTTGTCTACAATGCTTTGGGGAATCCTTTCCCTTTGCCTTATTTTTTCTTGAAAAAATTTGAAGTACTCTTTTACCAGTTTGTCACTATCTGATCACATGTTGGTAATTGCCTCCTTTATTTATTTTCCAATAGAAATATCATAGGCAAAGTCCTTGTGTCCAATACCGAGAATCTCCTCTCCTTTGAGAAATTTAACATTAAGCATACAATAAAATTCCCAAATTTGAAAGTCCCCTTCTTGTCACCTTTGATCTTGTTCAAATTTTCCAATAGTTCATCTTTCAACCATTCACAAATGTCAAGTTTTGCATTATTCATAATCATCTCATAGGCACTATGAATGCATAAACTTGAAATATAATTTAGCCTATTAGTGTGAGCAACTTTGTATCCAATAACCATACTACCATATATAACACTGTTGTCAGTTATATCACTAACCCTAAGTGATATGTTATCAAATGTAGCACTAGTTAAGTTCATAACTGCTTTGTTTGGAAAAAAAATTTCCTTATTAGGCCTAGTGCTGGTAGAAATTAAACCAGTAACTACCTTAATTGCTTCCTTAGCGATCTTGAAAACTGAAGCTAACCACCAAAATTATTCGTGAGCTTTGCTAAGAACATAACAGACAATCTCATCTGATAATTCAAGCATGTGAAGGATGTTAGTGAACCCTAAATCTTCAAAAATCTTATGTTCTGGTTTGACTACACCTTGGTTGTCAATAATAACATTCATGAACATATTCTTTATATCCTCATACCCTAAATCTTCGATGCTACAATGTATGTATTCCCTAGGGTCTTCAGCAAATGCAACTCCCTTCAGAATTTTCAAAAATGCACCAATGGAGTCATCTAGCTTAGCTATCTTAGGGATGATTTTGAAGACTAGTCTAGGTCGTTTGACATTTTCCATAATAGTAGGGTTTGCAATGAATTCAGGAATGGAGGATGAAGAAGCCATTTCGTAAGATAAATACCTTTGACCATCGAATGCAAGTGAAAACCTTTGCTGCTTCGCTTCCTGAATCCTGATGCTCAAATTTTGCGCTCTTTGAATGCTTGAATGCTTTGGTAAGTTGAAATGAGAAATTACCGTGCTTTATAACCAAAAATTTAACTTAAAACCGCAATAAATGCTTCTCTGGTGAAGTGAATACTCAACATGTATGTCAGTAAAGAAGAATTATAACTTCTTACCACCAACTAAGGGTAAATGCATGATCTTCAGTTAGTTGCCTTACCCCTAAGGATTATTCCTTAGTTAGATGAAGAATCTCCTATCAGTGCAGGATTACTATGTTCTGCTGGTGCAGAGACAGATTCATCATTCCTCTGATCTCTCTTCCTGATCCATTGTTTAGTGAATTCTTGCTTGATTTCATTTACCTTTTCTTTGCCTTTGTTATTAGATCCTTTGTTGTTCGCTGGTACAGTCTTCTACAAAATTTTGCAATATGCCCAATCTTGTTGCATGCATAACAGGTTACATTATTTCTCTGAATAACTTTTCCATAACCTTGACTGGTTTGATTTTTGTATTGATTAGATAGATGTCCAAATCTACCATAAATATAGCATTTCATATTCATTGTACAATTGTCTGAGTTATGACCATTTTTATTGCATTTGGAACATTAACCGGTGGATGAGTTTGTATTCTGATTATTCCTAAATCTACACTGATTTTCTCTATGACCAAATTTGTTGCAATTAAAACATTTCCCATTGAATTTATAAGCATTAGGTTGCCTTACCAGTTTGTTGTGATCATTAATTGTTTGTAGTTCTGGAACTTTCTCCATGTTCAAATCCAAGCCCAATTGTTTCTCCATCAGGTTTCTAACTTTTCAGCATATCACCAAGCTTGTCTGAACTCTTCTTGAATTTTTCTTTGTATTCATTTGCAGCAACCAACTCACCTTCCAAAGTGCTAACTTTTCTCATAAGTTCCTCTTTGTCATGTTGCATGTGAATCAAATCTGTTTTAACATATCATTTTCATAACTAAGCCTTAGAGATTCATCTGATCTTTCATTAAGTCTTCTGGCCAAATCTTCTTTATTCCTCTTTCTATCTTCAATATCCTTACATAGTCTCATGGTTAAATCTTACATCTCATTCTTCATGTTACTATTCTCTTGTCTCAATTTCTCTACAATATCTCTGAGAGTTTCCTTTTCTTCATCATCTTGGTTTTGCAATTGCACATGTAATTATTTTCTCTTGTTCTTTGCTATAACCAAGTTATCTTGAAGTGCTTTTATAAATTCCCAAGCAGTTCTGAGTTCATCTTCCAGTTTGATATTCTTCAATTTTTTTGCACCAAAATCTTCAAGAGCTCCTTCCAACTGTTTTCTCAAACTTTCCATCGGTACCAGTTTCAGAATCTTCCTCAATATGTTAGGCTTCTGCAAATAGAGGACTAGGCTTTGATACCAATTGTTAGATACTCGATTAGTCTCAAAGACACTGAGAGGGGTGGGTGAATCAGTGTCTAATTGGTGGATGAAATATTTAAACTTATTTGCAACTTTACAACCCAAATTAATATACCGGTAAACAAATAATAATGCAGTAAAGAGAAACAAAAGAATAAGCATCAATGCACACCATAGCATAGATATTTTTGGCAAGGAAACCCGATAGGGGAAAAACTTCGATGGGATTTGTGACCCACAATATTTACTCACTGGCCAATATGAATAAATATTACTTAGTACAATATGGACCTACACATGCAAGAAGGCCAACTGCCTAGAGCTCACTACTCAACAACAAAATGGAGTCTCACTGACTACAATTGGATGGTTAAATCCAATAACAATGTACTGTTTCAAAATAGAATCTGCAATGTTGGATTCAGTACTAGTTTAAGCTTTGTTTGATAGCTCTGCCAAAACCTTGATTCGCTCTGCTCTTCTCTTATTCAGTCTTAAGATAAATACATCAAAATGTATATACAATTATTTGCTTTCATATACCGCTTACATGCATACCTAATTACATTTCAAATGACCTACAAGATCTCATACATATATGAGTCTTTACAATACATCATGTCAGCTATACAACTATAATTAGGATACAAAACATTTTGCATAAACAATATTAATTCTAAGTCAGCTTGGACTGTTGGTATGATCTGTTGCCGGTGTAACTGGATGCCGGTGTGAATAACCCATGTAGTGACTGCTGGTACCGGTAGGTGAAGTCTATTGATGGTATAACCTTTGAACCCTATTACCAGTTGGTTGCCATCAATGACAACATCAACCATTCTCATTTGAGTGTATAATACCAACAAAGAGTGTGCTCTTCGTATCCCATTATGAACTTCTTTTGGGGTAGTCTGTGTTTCCTCTACACTAAGACATCAGATTAAAGTGTCATCTAGGCCTTTTCTGTACAAAGTATCAGCAATGATTGTGTGTCTTGCATCTTGATAGATTAGTGTCTTTCTTTGATTACGTGAGAGATCAGGAGGCATATATTGATCATGAAGGTATGCATATACATCTCTATACCAAGGAGATTCAAGTCCCACTATCATGCAAACATATTCAGCAGATGGTATTTCATATGCTGGTACCATAAGTTGCTCGACTATGAACTCAAAGTGAGTTCCATTATTAGGCATGTCCAAGACAAAGCCTATTGTTGTCATAGCATTAGCCACTTTGTTTTGTGCTCTTGGTATCTCTTCAAATGTTATATTGGTGAATTGTTGCTTGTATTATTCCACCAACTATTTATAAGGTGCTAACTTATCATCTTTTGTATTGTAATCATCATTGACTTGATTGATGATAAGCTATGAATCTCCATAGACTTGTAATTCCATGATTTTCCATTGTATGGTAGTACGAAGTCCTATTACTAGGGCTTCATATTTGGCTATGTTATTGGTACAAGAGATGTTGATTCTGAATGATTTAGGAATGGAATCTCCTTGAGGAGTTATGAAGAGAATTCCTGCTCCTGATCCATGATTTGTATAGGATTCGTCAAAATACAATTTCCAGTGTGTAGGTGTTGAAAGTGTGAACACTGATTCATCTGGAAAATATACCACCATTGGATGATTGTCTTGTAAGGGTGCCTCTGTAAGTTGGTCTGCTATGATCTGTCCCTTGATGGCCTTTTTGTCGACATATTCTATGTCGAATTCATTTAGTATCATGACCCATTTGGCAAGCCTTCTAGCTAACGTTTCTCTATTCAACAAGTACTTGAGTGGATCAAAGTGTGCAATGAGCTGGACTTTATGACTCAACATATAGTGTCTTAGCTTCTGGGATGCAAAGGTCACTATGAAACATGCTCATTCTATTGGTGTGTAGTTGATTTCATATCTAATGAGTGTTCTATTGATGTAGTAGATAGATCTCTCTTTTCCTTTCTCATCATGTTGTTCCAGAAGAGTACCTAAAGAGGATTTTGTTGCTAATATGTACAAGAGTAATTGTTTCCCATGTGTTGGTGGTACCAAAACTCGTGTGGACAAAATATATTCTTTTAGTGTTTTAAATACCTCCTGACATTGTTCTGTCCATTTGAAAGTGACACCTTTCTTCAAAAGATGTTGAAATGACTGGCACTTGTTTGCCAATTGTGCAATGCAGTGTCTTATGGATTGTAGTTTCCAATGCAGACTTCTTAGTTGCTTGAGCATGGTGTGTGACAACATGTCTAGTATAGCTTTGACCTTTTCTATATATATTTCTATGTCGTAGTTTGATACAATTAACCCCAAGCATTTACCAGATGTTACTCCAAACACACACTTTTTGGGATTGAGAGGGACATTGTACTTCTCAAGTTTGTAAAAATTTTTAGCTAAGACATCTAGATGATCACCTCTTGTTGTGGATTTAACCAGAAAATTACCCACATAGTCTTCCATGATTTTGTGTATCATGTCATGAAATAGGGTGGTCATTTCCCTTTGATAAGTAGCATTGACATTTTTAAGGTCGAATGGTATCACCTTCCAGCAATAGGCTCCCCACGGACAAGTGAAAGATTTTTTATGTTGGTCTTCTGGTGAAATCTTGATCTGATTATAACCAGAAAAAGCATCCATGAGTGATAGAATCTCATTGCTAGCTGTCAAGTCTACTATCATGTCTATGTTAGGGAGTGGAAAATCATCCTTTAGGAAGGCCTTGTTGAGATCCTTGAAGTTGGTGCAGATTCTGATACCTCAAGTATGCTTGGTTACTAGGACTAGATTAGAGATCCATTTTGCATAGTCTATGGGTCTGACGAAACCCACATCTAACAATTTCTGCAATTCAATTTTTACCAATAGAGATATGTGAGGATGCATCTTCCTGAGTTTTTTCTTGTGTGGTTTTACTCCTGGAAGTAATGGTAGATGATACAAGACTAACTTTAGGTCTAACCCTGGCATATCAACATAAGACCATGCAAATTTTAATGACCATTGTGTGAAAAATTGAATGAATTTTTCTTTTTCCATTGGATTCAAAGATTTTACCAAATGTATCTTGTGTATTGTCTCAACATCTCCAATACTGATCTCTTCAGTTTCTTCAACTAGTAATGTTGACTACTCTTTGTCTATGTGAAGGTTGTCCAATTTGTTGTGAACCATATGTTCTGTTTCATTTTCATCATCTGGATTGGAAGAGGATCTTTCTTCTCCAAAGTATGTAGTTCTATCAAGATCAACGGAAAATCCAGCTTTATGATCACCATAAGGAAGTCCATCCCTTGCACCCAAGAACTCATCTATAGCCTCATCATTTTGAAACCAATCTATTTGTGGTTGCCCTTCTTTCCCCCAGTCTATTAGGTGAGGATACATGAGATAAAGATCTCTTTCTTCCACAGGAGAAGATGATGCCAAGATCATGTGGATTCTGTTGTCAAAAAAATACTTGAGTGATGGTGGGAAGATTGGTATATCTTTATATTCAATGTCATCATCTTCAACTGGTTGGTTTTCATAAGCTCTAAATATTGAAAATGTGCTACAACTGTGTGTAGACAGAAATTCATAATCATGTGAATCCGTTATACTCTCTATATATGTTTCTCTTTCTGATTCATATTCATTAATCTCTTCAATTGGAGAAAGAGGATAGTCAGTTGTATCGATGATGGATGGGAGAGTATCCTGATTGGTAGGCTCTTCTTCTATGATAGAAGTGTCATTGAGTGCTTCAATAAGAGATAGGGGTAATATTAAATTACCATCTCTTGTTGGTGCTATCCATGTTTTTGTTGATGTACTACCTGGTGATGAGGGTGTGGAGTATTTGATGCTGGTGCAATTCATGTCTCCATCAATGTATTGACATGGGATGTTGGCTGAAACATTGTTTTTAATGTGTTATTTCATCTTGGTGATTCACTTGGTATTATTGGGGTATCTGGTATAGTTGTTCTTCTTTTCCTTGTCAATCCAGTGTACCCTAATCCCCAATTCTTTGGATTTTTTGAAGGTAGTATGGGCTCTATGATGCCTTGTGCATGTACCCCCAAGCATGTGGTTATGTCATAACCATGTCATTCTAACATCTTGAAACCATTACCATATTGTTCTAAGGGGAGTTTTATGTTTGGAGTGTCGTTTTCTTCTTTATATAGCCATCCATTGACATCTTCATCTAGAGATTCTTCATTAAGTTCTCCCCATCTGATAAAAGAATAAGAATCATAAAAATGAACAATTTCCTTCCCTTTATCTTTGTTTGTTAGATTTGGTAATGTTCTCCCAAAGGACCTAGGAGATAACTGCCCTCCTGAGAAGGTTTCCGAACATGATTACTTGTCACACTCTTCATCTTTGATTTGAAGAGGAGGTGTTGTAGGTGTGTGAGATGATGATGTTGATGTTTCTACAATCTTTAGGGATTTGCATGTGGAGTGGAGCTACCTAATTGATGGGTACTTGATTATTTGTGCTCGCTCTTAGGTAATTGTAGTGTTGAAAAGGATTTGGATCACCATGTATGGTGATTTCAATTCCATTGTAAGGGAACTTGACACATTGGTGAAAATTTGATGGTACGGCCTGCATGGCATGTATCCATGGGCATCCTAGTAGCATGTTGTACCCCAATTCTCTATCTAAGACTTTGAAAGTGATATCTATGGTGACTAGTCCTACTTGCACTAGAAAGGTTACTGCACCTTTAGAGGGGCATTCCTCATCATCATAGGATTTGATATTGATTCTCTTAGTAGGATCAATATGATGTTCAGGGTAACCTAGAGATTTGATTAGATGCAATGTGCATATGTTGAGCTCAGCTCTACCATCTATGAGCACTCTTTGAACCTTCTTTTTGTGAATAAGAGCTTCTAAGTGTAGTGGATCATTGTGCATAGGCCTATCTATAGGTACATCTTGTTCAATGAATGCTACCTTGGAAGCTGCCAAGTTTCCAACCATGGACTGAAGTGTATTCTCATCTATATCTCTGGCAACAATAGATTCTTGTAATGCTTTGTCCAGGAATTCCTTATGAGCTAGTGAGATGTGAAGCAACTCAAACAATGAAATTTATGTTGGACTCCTTTTCAATTTATCGACCATATTGTAATTGCTTGTCGGTGGAGGGGGGTTCGATGGTACCCCTTGCAATGTGACCTTGGATCTTCATGTGATAAAAACACAATATCTACTCCTTGGATTTATTGTAATTGTGTCCACTATGTCATCTCCTGCACTAATTGCATTAATTGCATAATCATATGCAACATTGGTATAATTTGCATTGTTATTTTGTGTATTTGAACTAGAAGCTTTCCCTTTATCATGCTTAACAAAAGGGTCCTTGAATATGGTGTGGTCTGTATTAGCTGATCCTTTATTGGCATCCATAGTGATATCCCCTTGATCTTGATCAATAAGGTCTTGTATAAGGTTCTTGAGTTTGTAACAGCTTGCTATCTTGTGGCCTTTTGAATGGTGGTATTCACAGAAATCATTGTCATTCCACCAAGCAAGCTTGAATGGACCAGGTTCATAAGGTCAAGCCTTTGGTAAAATTATGGCATTATTTTGTATCAACTTCTTGAGATCTGACTCAATAGGTTCTCCCAAAGTTGTGAAATTTATTTTTGGTGCATTGATCCTTAGGGGTCTTGGACTGCTTGACTGTGTCGCATTGGCATTTGCATTGTTGTTTTGAGTTTGATTCATATTGAAAGAATCAATTGGTCCTTGAGTGATACCATTGGTTTTCCTCTATTAACAACATAGGCATCCACAACTCCATTGTTTGTAACATTCTTGTTCTTAGACCAAAACTTTGGCTTTTCATTGCTTGTATTTATGGCTGGCCCATTATCCTTGTGATGTTTTAGTATTCCTTGTTCTAACAAGCCCTTCTACACTTTAAGCCTTTTTCTATGATTCCTTTGAAAGTGCTTATACATTGTATTTGTTATGGATATTTGACTTGAGGAACAATGTTCTCAATAAAAATGTCTACTTGCTCAACTTCAGGAATGTGACTGAGACATTTGCGGTATAGAGCTCTCCATCTTTGTAAGAATGTAGAAAATGCTTCACCTTCATTTTGTCTAGTTGCACATAGATCCATTAGGGTAACTATATTGTCTATGTTGAATTAAAAATTTGTGATGAATAGCTCAACCAACTCTCCCCATTGAGCAATCTTATGTGGTAGATGTGAAAACCATTCCAATGCAGTCCCTCCAAAACTTTTGGGGAATAGGCGCATCAAGTATGTGTCTTGATGGGCTACTTCTATACATGTTGTGAATAATTCTCTGACATGATCCCATGGATCACCTTTCCCTCTATACTTGTTGAATCTTGAAGTCTCAAAATGTCACAGAAAAGGTGGCATGTACAAAGTCCTTTCAAAAGGATAAGGACAGAGATCCTCCATAGTATAGCTCTTATTTTCATTAATTGTTTTCATGTTGTTCATCTTCTTTTGGAGATTCTCTACTTGTTGATCCAAGATCTTTGTTTGGGTCAAGGGTGTGTTGACCCTATAAGCATTTCCCACAAAAGGAATAGTGTTTGAGTACCTTGGAGCTTGTTGAATGTTGACTGACCATGTAATTGCATGCCTTGGATTCCACTAGGTGGTGTGAAATATGTAAATTGTGTGTTGACACCTTGAGCTATTCATTCCTGCTAACCCTTGGTTCACATTTTGACTGTTGTATATGTATCTAATGGCAACTGATACTATAGGTTGAGATGTACTTGCAAAACTAGTGTTTTGAGCCATGGTTGTTGTAGCTTGGGTTGAAGTATTCAACATGTTTGTCATTGTAACACTTGGTGTGGTTTGAGATGTGACACTAGTGCTTGAAGAAGCAACTGTTGATTGAGTTGAAGTGGTTACAACTTGAGTTTGTGCCACATTAGGTGCTTGAGTCACATTTTGGGTCAATGTTACCCCTGGTGGCAAGATTGTGGCCACATCAACATCTGGAGGCAACTTGGCCCCATTTTGAACTAAAAGTGAGAGATATCGATCTCTATCATTATGGATGAGTGCATTCAAAACCATGAGAAGCATTGGATCTTGTTGGGATGCCTCCAATTCCTCTTGTATTAGATTATGTTGAATTTCATCTATGGAAGGCATCTTGTTGCTATTTGTTCATAACATTGCAGGTCTTCTACCTTGTGATTATTGATTCCTAGATAAATCCATATTCCAAGTGGGATTGACCAAGGGATCGTTGTTTGGATCCATCTTATCTTTTTGTGATCTTGTAAATGGCATCAATGTATCTCCAAAGTAATCTTGACTCTCTATTACTCACTATGACCCTTTAAAATGTAAATGGTATATTAAGATGGATGCAAGACTTATGCAAATGATTGACTATGTATGTATGCAATCTATGAATGACAAAACTCTACTAAGGTTTCTAGCGAGGGATTGGACTATCTACCATAAGTTTTTCGACAAATTGCTGAAATTATTCTTATTCTCTTTGTTCCTTGATTTCTTTTTCTATTTTTGCATCAAGGCGGATAGATTTTTAGATTTCATTATCTATGACAGCTTTGACTTCCTCATATTGAGGAACATCAATTCTTACTTCCCAAGAAATATTATCCAAACCATCAATTATTTCTAATTGATCATTGTTTGATCCAAGATTGGGTTGTTCGAATGGAAATTCACCGTCTCCTTTTAGACCCATGCAAAAGATATGGTCTTAAGACTTTTATTGAGTGATGAACCAAAATGCGAACTTATGCAAGTGTTGACTTTGAAACTAATATGGTAAATGTGGAATCTAATGCACTATATTGTGATATGAAAGACCAAGGTGAATCCTAAGATGAACTTAGATGATGATAATGTAATGATTAAACATATGTAATCTTTGACAAAGATTATTTCTATGTGAAGTGAGGACTTATACAAGGACTTTATGAGGAAACTAAAGAGACCATGTATGGACTAAATATCTAGGACCTAAGATCACTTAAAGTACAATTTTGTCCATTTCTCGAATGTTGAAATGTTTGATTTTGATTTTGATGTTGATACTTGAAGTTTTCTTTGGGTTTGAGATTCTTGTTGATGTTTTTGACAAAACTTGGTTGAGATTCCATTTTGTAATGTTTGATCATGTAGCAAAAAAGATACAATAGCAAACAAATGGAAATCAACTTGACATAACCAAAAGAGAGCATTGTTTAAAGGATTTTTTTTTCAAACCCTTGTGGATGCTGAGGTCTTTTTCAAAACCTCATTTTGTTTTCGATAAAATTTTGGTCATTTGATAACACATCAAGCAGACTCTCCTAAGGTCAAAAGGTCATGGATATTACCACAACCCACATCTTGATACTTCATTAGCTCAAACAACCATGTCACACCCTAAGGTGCGCCCCTTTTTTTCCTTTGTCTAGAAATTAAACCAAAGAGGATCTCTCCTAAATTGGCTCGTTATCCTGGGAGATATAAGGTGAGTGTCTTGGGGGCATATTCTTCCCCACCCTTGCATTGTGATAGTATAAGTGTCTGGTTACTGACTCGGCTGAAAGCTTCTATTTCTAAGGGTCTTAGTAAAGGTTTTGTTTGGCACAGAGAAAAATAAACTCCCTCAGGAGGCTTCCCAACCTTTAGAATAAAGGCTTTTTGCATCACAAGGATACTAGGGGAAGGCTATGAATGCACATTGCCATTGGACAGGATTTTCATCAACATCCACATTTGATTATAGTGGGTTGGTAAACTTGGCTATAAAGTTGTTCCCCACTTAGGTCGTTCCCCTCTCACGGGCCTTATGGGCTTTTCGGGAGGGTGGACCTTCTAAAGGTTTTATCCTACTTGCATGAAATTGATTGAAAGCATGAAAGAGGTGGGTGTGTCTTTTTGGTCACCCAGTTAATGGGAAAGCATATTCCTATCACCTCACAAACACAAAAGACAAGGATTCTTTTTAAACCTTCACTGCAAAATTATCTAGGCTAGATGGAGATGTTTCTCCAAGAAGACATGATGTTCATTTTATCCAATATTGAAATCATGAGGAAATGAAAAGCATATTGTTTGTTTGTTCTTTTTAATAGCACCAAATGAAAGTCTATCTAAGCTACCCCTACAAGAAATCAAAATATTGTTAGCACATGGTGGGCTTTCCAGCCTAATTCTTCCTCTCAATTACAGATTTGACCTTTCTGTTTGTAGAAATAGAGCTAATTACTGATAGAAAATAGAGATAAAATAAAACAGAGACATTCTAACCTTTTCCAGCAAGTGCAAACTACCTTCTAAGAAAGTGTGAACTAACATACTAGCAAAAGCGAATTAATGTGTAATCAAATGCGAATTAATGTGTAATCAAATGCAAATTACTGTGAGATCAATTACGAATTTCTGACAGATCAATTGCGCATCACTTAAACTTGACAGTTTTGGAAATTATTTTAAACAAAGGAAAAAGACAGAAGAAAGAAGTAGTCAATTTTGACATGGACCGAATCCATTATCAAGTTTCCCATGATCTCAATATCGTCAAATATGTTGAATCTGTCTAGGAACTTGTGCATAATGTGATAATATTGGGATAGGGCAATTGTTTCTTCAAGATCTTGAAATCTCTATTTTGTTTTTATCCACTATTGATGTTCTCTTATTTGTCTCCTATCTTCTTTCCTCTTTCTAGAACCTAGAATTTTGAAGGTTACTCTTCCTACCATGGGTTTAGAGACATTTCATGCACAAAAAATGAAATTTTCCATAATTGAAATTTTTTGATGTGTTAATCTCGCAAATACATTTAAGCCAAAACGACAATAAAAATTGAAACTCTGGACTGACTATGAAATTGCACATTAATATGTGCAATTGCACATTAATATGTGCAATTGCACATTAATATGTGCAATTGTGAATTTCTATTAACACAAGTGCGCATTCCATTTTTCTGTTTTGTATGGCCTTGCAAATCACAAAAATCAGAAAAGATAAATTAGTTACTATAAGTTCACGTCGGGTTCACCATTGTTTTCATGATTGAAATCATAAAATTAAGCTAATTAGGGGATAAGGACAATCACAGATCCTTAACTAATCAAGCTAGTTTAAAACATAAGTCGATGAAATAAATGCAAGAAATAGAAGATCTAAGCTAATTACACTCCATATTCCACATTATTTCTTCCATTGTTCTTCTCCAAATTGTGTGTATGGCTCTCAGGTATTGCACTGGGATTTCCTATATAAGATGGCAATTATTTTGAAGAGTGTGATATAGCTTGATTTGAGAAATTGATGTTGTTTATATAGATTTTCATGAGAGATGGGGTAGGATTTTGAACTCAAGTCCTGATTGGGAGTGAACTGATTTAGATTGATCAGTTAATAGAGTTGATTGATTTGTTAACTCAGATTGATTGAGTAGTCA